>NC_057799.1:114962931-114993761 GCF_018294505.1 Triticum aestivum
GGCTCGGGCCGAGCCCAGTCAGGCGCGGCGCAATTATTAAAAAAAAAAACGTTCCGCCGAAAAATTCATAGAAAAATAAATAAAAATCCAAAAAAGATAAAACAAAATTTCCCCGTCTAGTTAGAATATTTAGATCAGGGTGAACATTTTTGACACAAAATAATTTTTTTGAAAACATGCAATATTTTTAATGCAATTAAAATTGCAAATAAAGTCCGAATAAAATCCAATAAAGGCTTTTAACATTTTTCCTCCAATATCTCAATTGTTTTGGAGAAGTCATATTTTCTCCTCTCGTTTATTTTTACATGAAATATTTTTTTTTTCGGAGAGAAAATAATTAAAACCAAAATCCTTGTTTTATTATTTGATGAAAATCAAATATGAAATATTCGAGAAAATCCCCAACTCTCTCCGAGGGTCCTTGAGTTGCTTAGGATTTATCGAGGATTCGTCAAATGCAATAAAATATGATATGCAATGATGATCTATGTATAACATACCAAATTGGAAATTTGGGATGTTACACAGTGTTTCGCAGAAAAGGAATATCAAACGGAGTCCAAACGGAATGAAACCTTCGGGAGAGTTATTTTTGGAACGGAAGAAATCCAGAAGACTTGGAGTGTACGCAAGGGAAGCAACGAGGAAGGCACGAGGCAGGGGGCGGGCCCACCCCCTGGGCGCGCCCTCCACCCTCATGGGCCCCTCGTGGCTCCCCTGACGTATTTCTTCCTCCTATATATACCAATATACCCTAAAACCATCGGGGAACAGAATAGATCGGGAGTTCCGCCACCGCAAGCCTCTATAGCCACCAAAAACCAATCGGGACCCTGTTCCGGCACCCTACCGGAGGGGGGATCCCTCACCGGTGGCCATCTTCATCACCCTTGGGGCTGAGGGTATGTACCAGTAGCTATGTGTTTGATCTCTCTCTCTCTCTCGTGTTCTTGAGATGGTACGATCTTGATGTATCACGAGCTTTGCTATTATAGTTGGATCTTATGATGTTTCTCCCCCTCTACTTTCTTGTAATGGATTGAGTTTTCCCTTTGAAGTAATCTTATCGGATTGAGTCTTTAAGGATTTGAGAACACTTGATGTATGTCTTGTCGTGCTTATCTGTGGTGACAATGGGATATCACGTGATCCACTTGATGTATGTTTTGGTGATCAACTTGCGGGTTCCGCCCATGAACCTATGCATAGGGGTTGGCACACATTTTCATCTTGACTCTCCGGTAGAAACTTTGGGGCACTCTTTGAAGTTCTTTGTGTTGGTTGAATAGATGAATCTGAGATTGTGTGATGCATATCATATAATCATACCCACCGATACTTGAGGTGACATTGGAGTATCTAGGTGACATTAGGGTTTTTGTTGATTTGTGTCTTAAGGTGTTATTCTAGTACGAACTCTATGATAGATTGAACGGAAAGAATAGCTTCGTGTTATTTTACTACGGACTCTTGAATAGATCGATCAGAAAGAATAACTTTGAGGTGGTTTCGTACCCTACAATAATCTCTTCGTTTGTTCTCCGCTATTAGTGACTTTGGAGTGACTCCTTGTTGCATGTTGAGGGATAGTTATATGATCCAATTATGTTATTATTGTTGAGAGAACTTGCACTAGTGAAAGTATGAACCCTAGGCCTTGTTTCCTAGCATTGCAATACTGTTTACACTCACTTTTATCATTAGTTACCTTGCTGTTTTTATATTTTCAGATTACAAAAACCTATATCTACCATCCATATTGCACTTGTATCACCATCTCTTCGCCGAACTAGTGCACCTATACAATTTACCATTGTATTGGGTGTGTTGGGGACACAAGAGACTCTTTGTTATTTGGTTGCAGGGTTGCTTGAGAGAGACCATCTTCAACCTATGCCTCCCACGGATTGATAAACCTTAGGTCATCCACTTGAGGTAAATTTGCTATTGTCCTACAAACCTCTGCACTTGGAGGCCCAACAACGTCTACAAGAAGAAGGTTGTGTAGTAGACATCAACGAACCAGTAAACCCTCGTACAGTCGTACTCCCCTCCGCGTGGGAAACAACTACCGAGTCTTCCCTGGCTCCGTGTCGTCCCATTCCTAGGCCTCGCCGTCGTCCACCACCCTGGTGCTCTCGGCGCGGCGTGGTCAACGTGGTCAAGGAACGGCTTCCATCGGACGTGGACTGTACATGGAGAGGCTGACAGCTGGGTCCACGGCCGCAGCAAGGAAGTGCCTCCTTATTACGCGGCCTCCACCTGACAGCAGGGACCCACCAGACGGGCAACCATATTTCATGAAAAAAAAAACGTTTCCCCCTGACTGCTGGGACCTACCAGCTACATCTTCGCACACAAGGAAGTGCGTCCGGGCAAAAAAAAAAACGATTCACCCCCCCTGACTGCTGGGACCCACCAGCTACATCTTCGCACGCAAGGAAGTGCCTGACAGTCGGGACCCACCTGGTCGAAGCGTACATAGCGTTGTCATTCTGGTCACGAATGTGTACGTACATACTGGTCGATGTAGAGGCGCGCATGTAGCATGTACACGTATGTACAGCGGCCAGTGTGCAAGAAAGAAAATACGGCCACGTACGTACATACGGGCGGGGTCTCGAACGCCTACTCGCGCATACGTATAGCCAGGGCTCGTGTTCATGCCTGGGTCGGAACGGAGAAACAACGTCGTCGTCGTGTTCATGGGGAGCCAACCGGCTGGTCGGAACGGAATGCATCGTCGTGTTCATCGGGAGGGCTTGGACGGAACAACCGATGGAAACAAGACCTGGCGTACTGCAAAACGGAGGAAACGGCCTTGTGTTCGACCGGCCACGTTCGAAACGAGATCCTGTTCATCGGAGGGGTCTGGCGTACCACAAAACAGAGGAAACGGACTTGTGTTGGACCTCCTATGGTCGAAACGGGGTCCTGTTGATTGGGAGGGGTGCGGCGTACCGCCAAACGGAGGAAGCTGACTTGTGTTGGAGCGCTACGGTCGAAACGGGGGTCCTGTTCATCGGGAGGGGTGTGGCGTACCGCAAAACGGGACTCCACGGGATACTGTTCATCTCCACTGTCGACCCCCTCCAGCCTCCACGGGCTACTGTTCATCCACCGTCGACCTCCTCCAGCCTCCACCTGCGACTGTTCATCCACGGGCTCCTGTTCATCCAGCCTCCACCGCACGCTACTCCACCGGCTACTGTTCAACCAGCCCTCTCCACAGGCTCCTGTTCAACCACCCCTCCACGAGCTACTGTTCATCCAGCCCTCCACCATCTACTGTTCATCCAGCCCTCCACGGGGTCGTCCTGGTCATCCAGCCCTGCACGGGGTCCTGTTCATCCAGCCCCAACCGGCTCGATCGATCGGGGTCCTGTTCATCCAGAGGCAACACCACGGGGTCCTGTTCATCCACCCCCACCGGGAACTATTCATCCAAACCCCCCAAGCAACGCTCACTGTTCATCCAGAGGCAGCATCGATCGGCTTCAGTTAGCAGCAGTAGCGAAGGAATCACTCGGGTTCAGTAACATAGCTAGTGCAATCGCCCGGGTTCAGTTAGAGCCCAACGCCTCGCTCGGGTTCAGTTAGAGCCCAACGCCTCGCACACACGTGCGTATGTGTACGAGAGAAACACGCATCGCTCGGCCCCCGACCACCCACCGTAATTGGGAACTCCCCGAAATTTTCCTTGCCCTCGCTTCTACCACGGTTTTTTCCGTCATGGACGGCCCAAAGAATGTCATGCAGCTGCGTCTCCGGCCCGCCCAGGACGAAAAGCCCATTTTCTGTCATGATTTTTTGTCATAGAAGTAGGAGCCCACCACATCTATGATGATACCGGGTTTTGTCACAATTATCGTCATAGAAGTGTCATAAGTATGACATAATTTTTTTCGTTCGGCCAAAAATGTCACGGTTGTGTCTTTTTTGTAGTGAAAGGGGGGAAACCTACTCCTAGTAGGAGTAGGAATCCCCCCTTGGGGCGCGCCCTAGGAGGCCGGCCCTCCCCCTCCTCCTCTCCTTTATACGCGGGGGAGGGGGGCACCCCATAGACACACAAGTTGATTGTTTAGCCGTGTGCGGTACCCCACTCCACAGATTTCCACCACGGTCATATCGTTGTAGTGCTTAGGCGAACCCATGCGTCGGTAACTTCATCATCACCGTCATCATGCCATCATGCTGGCGAAACTCTCCCTCAGCCTCAACTGGATCAAGAGTTCGAGGGATGTCACCGAGCTGAACGTGTGCAGATCGCGGAGGTGCCGTGCATTCGGTATTTGATCGGTTGGATCGCGAAGACGTTCGACTACATCAACCGCGTTACTTAACGCTTCCGCTTTCGGTCTACGAGGGTACATGGACACACTCTCCCGGTCGTTGCTATGCATCACATAGATAGATCTTGCATGATCGTAGGTAAATTTTTTGAAATACTGCGTTCCCCAACAGTGGCATCCGAGCCAGGTCTATGCGTAGATGTTATATGCACGAGTAGAACACAAAGAGTTGTGGGCGATAATAGTCATACTGCTTACCAGCATGTCATACTTTGATTCGGCGGTATTGTTGGATGAAGCGGCCGAGACCGACATTACATGACCGCGTTCATGAGACTGGTTCTACCGCCGTGCTTCGCACACAGGTGGCTACTGGGTGTCTGTTTCTCCAACTTTAGTTGAATCGAGTGTGACTACACCCGGTCCTTGTTGAAGGTTAAAACAGCACACTTGACGAAAAATCGTTGTGGTTTTGATGCGTAGGTAAGAACGGTTCTTGCTAAGCCCGTAGCAGCCACGTAAAACTTGCAACAACAAAGTAGAGGACATCTAACTTGTTTTTGCAGGGCATGTTGTGATGTGATATGGTCAAGACGTGATGATATATAAATTGTTGTATGAGATGATCATGTTTTGTAAAAGTTATCAGCAACTGGCAGGAGCCTTATGGTTGTCGCTTTATTGTATGAAATGCAATCGCCATGTAATTGCTTTACTTTATCACTAAGCGGTAGCGATAGTCGTAGAAGCAATAGTTGGCGAGACGACAACGATGCTTTGATGGAGATCAAGCTGTCAACTCGGTGATGATGGTGATCATGACAGTGCTTTGGAGATGGAGATCAAAGGCACAAGAGGATGATGGCCGTATCATATCACTTATTTTGATTGCATGTGATGTTTATCTTTTATGCATCTTATTTTGCTTAGTACGACGGTAGCATTATAAGATGATCTCTCACTAAAATTTCAAGGTATAAGTGTTCTCCCTGAGTATGCACCGTTGCGACAGTTCTTCGTGCTGAGATAGCACGTGATGATCGGGTGTGATAAGCTCTACGTTCACATACAACGGGTGCAAGCTAGTTTTGCACACGCAGAATACTCGGGTTAAACTTGATGAGCCTAGCATATGCAGATATGGCCTCGGAACACTGAGACCGAAAGGTCGAGGGTGAATCATATAGTAGATATGATCAACATAGTGATGTTCACCATTGAAAACTACTCCATCTCACGTGATGATCAAACATGGTTTAGTTGATATAGATCACGTGATCATTTAGATGACTAGAGGGATGTCTATCTAAGTGGGAGTTCTTAAGTAATATGATTAAATTGAACTTTAATTTATCATGAACTTTGTCCTGATAGTATTTGCATAACTATGTTGTAGACCAATAGCTCGCGATGTAGCTCCCCGTTTATTTTTGATATGTTCCTAGAGAAAAATAAGTTGAAAGATGATAGTAGCAATGATGCGGACTTGGTCCGTGATCAGAGGATTGTCCTCATTGCTGCACAGAAGAAATATGTCCTTGATGCACCGCTAGGTGACAGACCTATTGCAGGAGCAGATACAGACGTTATGAACATTTGACAAATCTCGGTATGATGACTACTTGATAGTTTAGTGCACCATGCTTTACGACTTAGAACCGAGATTTCAAAAACATTTTGAAACACCACGGAGCATATGAGAATTCCAAGAGCTGTAATTGGTATTTCAGACTCATGCCCGAGTCGAGAGGTATGAGACCTCTGACAAAGTACTTAGCCTACAAGATGGAGGAGAATAGCTCAACAAGTGAGCATGTGCTCAGAATGTCTGAGTACTACAATCACTTGAATCAAGTGGGAGTTAATCTTCCAGATAAGATAGTGATTGACAGAGTTCTCTAGTCACTATCACCAAGTTACTAGAACTCCGTGATGAACTATAATATGCAAGGGATAACGGAAATGATTCCCAAGCTCTTCGCGATGCTGAAATCGGTGAAGGTAGAAATCAAGAAAAAGCATCAAGTGTTGATGGTTGACAAGACCGCTAGTTTCAAGTCAAAGGGCAAGGGAAAGAATGGGAACTTCAAGAAAGAATGGCAAGCAAGTTGCCACTCCCATGAAGAAGCCCAAAGCTAGACCCAAGCCTGAAACTGAGTGCTTCTACTGCAAAGGAAATGGTCACTGGAAGTGGAACTGCCCTAGATACTTGGCGGATAAGAAGGATGGCAAAGTGAACAAAGGTATATTGGATATACATGTTATTGATGTGTACTTTACTAGTGTTTATAGCAACACCTCGGTATTTGATACTGGTTCAGTTGCTAAGAGTAGTAACTCGAAAGGGGAGTTGCAAAATAAACAGAGACTAGTTAAGGGCGAGGTGATGATGTGTGTTGGAAGTGATTCCAAGGTTGATAAGATCACCATCGCACACTCCCTTTACCTCCGGGATTAGTGTTGAACCTAAAATAAATGTTATTTGGACTTTGCGTTGAGCATGAATATGATTGGATCTTGTTTATTGCAATACGATTATTCATTTAAGTCAAAGAATAATTGTTGTTCTATTTACATGAATAAAACCTTCTATGGTCATACACTCAATATAAATGGTTTATTGAATCTCGATCCTAGTGATACACATATTCATAAATATTGAAGCCAAAAGATGCAAAGTTAATAATGATAGTGCAACTTATTTGTGGCACTGCCATTTAGGTCATATTGGTGTAAAGCACATGAAGAAACTCCATGTTGATGGGCTTTTGGAATCACTTGATGCTTGCGAACCATGCCTCATGGGTAAGATGACTAAGACTCCGTTCTCTGGAACAATGGAGCAAGCAACTGACTTATTGGAAATAATACATACTATTGTATGCAGACCGATGAGTGTTGAGGCTCGCGGCGGGTATTATTATTTTCTGACCTTCATAGATGATTTGAGCAGATATGGGTATATCTACTTGATGAAACATAAGTCTGAAACATTTGAAAAGTTCAAAGAATTTCAGAGTGAAGTGGAAAATCATCGTAACAAGAAAATAAAGTTTCTATGATCTGATCGTGGTGGTGAATATTTGAGTTATGAGTTTGGTATTCATTTGAAACAATGTGGAATAGTTTCGCAACTCACGCCACCTAGAACACCACAACGAAATGGTGTGTCCGAACGTCGTAACCGTACTTTATTAGATATGGTGCGAACTATGATGTCTCTTACCGATTTACCACTATCATTTTGGGGTTATGCATTAGAAACAACTGCATTCACGTTAAATAGGGCACCATCTAAATCCGTTGAGACGACACCATATGAACTATGGTTTGGCAAGAAACCTAAGGTGTCATTTTCTTAAAGTTTGGGGCGGCGATGCTTATGTGAAAAAGTTTCAACCTGATAAGCTCGAACCCAAATCAGGGAAATGTGTCTTCATAGGATACCCAAAGGAAACTGTTGGGTACACCTTCTATCACAGATCCGAAGGCAAGATATTCGTTGCTAAAAATGGATACTTTCTAGAGAAGGAGTTTCTCTCGAAAGAAGTGAGTGGGAGGAAAGTAGAACTTGAAGTGATAATTGTACCTTCTCCCGAATTGGAAAGTAGTTCATCACAGAAATCTGTTCCAGTGATTTCTACACCAATTAGTGAGGAAGCTAATGATGATAATCATGAAACTTCAGATCAATTTACTACTAAACCTTGTAGGTCAACCAGAGTACGGTCCGCACCAGAGTGGTATGGTAATCTTGTTCTGGAAGTCATGTTACTAGACCATGACGAACCTACGAACTATGAGGAAGCAATGATGAGCCCAGATTCCGCGAAATGGCTCGAGTCCATGAAATCTAAGATAGGATCATGAGAACAAAGTGTGGACTTTGGTGGACTTGCCCGATGATCGACAAGCCATTAAGAATAAATGGATCTTCAAGAGGAAAACGGACACTGATAGTAGTGATACTATCTACAAAGCTCGAATTGTCAAAAAAGATTTTCGACAAGTTCAAGGTGTTGACTACGATGAGATTTTCTCACTTGTATCGATGCTTAAAAGTCTGCCCGAATCATGTTAGCAATTGCTGCATTTTATGAAATTTGGCAAATGGATGTCAAACCTGCATTCCTTAATGGATTTCTTAAAGAAGAGTTGTATATGATGCAACCAGAAGGTTTTGTCGATCCTAAAGGTGCTAACAAAGTGTGCAAAGCTTCAGCGATCCATCTATGGACTGGTGCAAGCATCTCGAGTTGGAATACACACATTGATGAGTTGATCAAAGCATATAGTTTTATACAGACTTGCGGTGAAGCCTGTATTTACAAGAAAGTGAGTGGGAGCACTACAACCTTTCTGATAAGTATATGTGAATGACATATTGTCGATCGGAAATGATGTAGAATATTCTGGAAATCATAAAGAAGTGTTTGAAAGGAGTTTTTCAAAGAAAGACCTCGGTGAAGCTGCTTACATATTGAGCATCAAGATCTATAGAGATAGATCAAGACGCTTGATAAGTTTTTTCAATGAGTACATTCCTTGACAAGTTTTTGAAGTAGTTCAAAATGAAACAGTCAAAGAAAGAGTTCTTGCCTGTGTTGCAAGGTGTGAAGTTGAGTAAGACTCAAGCCGACCACGGCAGAAGATAGAGAGAGAATGAAAGTCATTCCCTATGCCTCAACCATAGGTTCTATAAAGTATGCTATGTTGTGTACCAGACCTATTGTATACCCTGCCCTGGGTTTGGCAAGGGAGTACAATTTTGATCTAGGAGTATATCACTAGACAGCGGTCAAAATTATCCTTAGAGGACTAAGGAAATATTTCCCGGTTATGGAGGTGATAAAGAGTTCGTCGTAAAGAGTTACGTCGATGCAAGCTTTGACACCGATTTGGATGACTCTAAGTCACAATCCGGATACATATTAAAAGTGGGAGAAATTAGCTAAAGTAGCTCCGTTCAGAGCATTGTAGACAAAGAAATTTGCAAAATACATAAGCATCTGAATGTGGCAGACCCATTGACTAAACTTCTCTCACAAGCAAAACATGATCACACCTTAGTACTCTTTTGGTGTTAATCACATGGCGATGTGAACTAGATTATTGACTCTAGTAAACCCTTTGGGTATTTGTTGAGGATACAGACCTGGGAGTCACCCGCCAGGAGGGCCGGGTTACACTAAGGGTCATTGCCAGAAGCCCGGAGCTAAGTTTCAAGATAATGGGCCAGAGATGGGCTGAGACCCGGCGATGGCTTATTGCCCATAGTTATCATCATTGTTATAGTAGACTTGTAGTGTAAGGCAAGTATTGTTTAGAGTCCGAGCCGGACACTCTTATGAGCCGGCCGGGACTCTAAGGGCCGCTGGGTGCCAACCTCCCTATAGAAAGGGACGACCCGGCAGCGGTTTAGGGGCGACAACAATCTGATCGAGAGCCGGGCATAGCTGTTTAGCTCCCTGGTTATCGAAACCCTGATTAATACCACCTCAACTGGACGTAGGCTTTTACCTTCACCGTAAGGGGCCGAACCAGTATAAACCCTCGTGCTCCTTGTCCCACTTAACCCCTTCAAGCTTCCCAATTGCGATGGCTCCACGACTAAGTCCTAACCCGAGGACATCTGCCGTGACAATTCCACGACAGTTGGCGCCCACCGTGGGGCTGGCGCACGGTGGATTTGAGTTCTTGAAGGGCAGCTTCGAAGGGCTCAAGGGATACGCTGTGGGCCGGATGACCAAGAGTCGTCGCGGCAAGCTCTACATCGACGATGCGGACTGGGGCCCCGACGCCGGCTCAGTGGAGTACGGGTACCGGGTCCCCTTCGGTGGAATTCATGTCTTCATCGGCAAGATTGGAGAGCCGGGCCCCGAGCCGGATCTCCGCGCCGGTCTCATCGAAACGGCTCAGCGCGCACGACCCGCCCGGGCCCGGCCTGCCTTAAAGCGCGCTTTTGTGGGATGCATCCACGGAGGGCCCTCTGATCCATCTGGGTCTGGGGATGAGGCGGTCGCCGGCTCTGACGGCGAGTCGGCCACTGATGAGTCAAACTCGTTGTACCAACTTCAAGATGGCAGGCTCATGAGTTATTCCGATGACAGCAGTATTCCGGACCTTTTTGAGCCGCCAAGTCAGGTTGGAGTTTTTATGGCTGGTGCGCAGCCTGTTCAGAACCCCGCTTCCGGATCGGAAAACCCGGTGCCTTCCCCGGCTCAGGTGCTGATGGATCTCACGGATAAGATGACGGCCCTGTTAACCGCAACGGTCGACCCGGCGGATCAAGTTCAGCATGATGCGGCGGTGGCACAACTAAAATTGGATCTGATAAAAGCTAAAGAGGACCTTGCAGCGGAAGGGATCAGACTGGCTGCGGAGCGGGCGGCTCTCGATGCCCGGACTCAGCTGATTCAGGCGCAGTCCTTCCAACTCACGATGGATCAGAACGCGGCCAATGAGGTCATGAGAAGGAGGCATCAAAAGGCTCAATCTCGACTCCCGCCGGTTTACGATCCGCGCAACCTCTTCAACACACCGGGTGCAGGGTCTAGTCACCCGCCGGGGGTCGTAGCACCCGGATCTGGACCCCTTATTCAACCACGAGTGATGGGGCCTCCCCAGGGGCCCCTCGCCCCGCCTCAGTATGTGCCAATACCCCCGGGCCATTATAATAACCCGCTGGAGAACATGGTCGCCGCAGCGGCACGGCTGGCGGCTCTGCCCGTTGATGGCGACTCTCCGACGGCTATTGAGACCCGCCGGGTCAGAGAACTCCTCCAGACAGCGCTGGCGCAGCAAGAGGCATACTCCTACAGCCGGGATAGGATCCATTCAACCCCTCGTCCAGGGCAGAGCCCGAGTTACAGCCGGCACATGGTCTCGGCGACCGGCTCAAGTAATGTCCGACGCCATGACCCGCCCCCTGGTCATGGCCCGGCTCATAATGGAGCCTTCTACGTAGCAGACCAAGCACGCCAGGAGGCGGAGCAGGCGCCTCAAGTGATGGCTTACCAGACCCCCCCGGCTTATCCGACGATGTCCGTTGATGCGAGTATCCCTACTAGAACCAGGGGTGTCCCGTGTTTGATGCCAGCTATCCGTAATGAACGTCTACCCAAGGACTTCAAAGGACCTAGGAAGGTGCCTAACTATACAGCAGACTTACAGCCGGCAGCCTGGATCGAGAGTTATGAGATGGCTATGGAATTGCTGGAAGTCAGTGAGGCGGCCATGGCCAAATATTTCACCATGATGTTAGATGGAACTGCCCGCACGTGGTTGAAAGGGTTACCGCCGAACTCCATCGGGTCTTGGGCTGAGCTGAAAGCCCGGTTCATTCAAAACTTCAAAGATACCTGCAGGCAATCTATGTCAATCGTGGATCTGACTAACTGTAAGCAGCAGGAGGGTGAATCCACGACCCATTGGGTTCGCCGGGTCAAGGAGATCATACATTCATCGGATAAGATGGATGCCGGCTCTGCAGTCTTAATGTTGGAACAAAACTGTCGCTTTGTGCCCCTAAAGATGAAACTCGGGCGGCTTAAGCGTGACTGTACTGATATGGGTACACTGATGTCAAGTACGCCGATTCCGATGGTACCAAGGATCCCCCTTCAGATGATGAAAGGGCAGGGAAGGGAAAGAAGAACGGCAACGGCAAGGGTCCTCAGTTTAGCCCGGGGAACCAAGGAGGAGGCAAGCGCAAGGCCGATGGCAGCCTAGAGTTTGTAGCCAACACCAACTCTCAAGGTAATAACCAGCGACGCAAGGGGAGGCCCCCTCCCCGAGGCGGCGGGTCAGGACCTTCTCTGGAACAGCTGTTGAATGAACCTTGTCCGAGACACGGTTCTAGAGAGAAGCCGGCGACTCATCTGTGGAAGGATTGTGCTATCATGAAGGCCTTTAAAAACTACAATGGTCTGGGTGGCGGCTCAGGCGCCGGTGGCTTTCATGGCCCGGGCGGCGGGTCAAATTCCGGTCCTCAGAACGGTCAAGGGGGCTTTAATCAACAGTCTGGTCAGGGTCATCAACAGCAACAGGGGGGCTATCAGACCAACCCAAAGCAGCTTAGCGGTGGACAGTATCACGTGTTCACCACTAGTTTGTGCAAACGAGACGAGAAGCTTCACAAGAGGGCTGTTAATGCTGTTGAGCCGGCGGTTCCACGCTACTTACGGTGGTCGGAGCAGCCCATAGTGTGGAGTAGGGAGGATCACCCTCCCCGGGTGGATAACCCAGGCCACCTGGCCTTAGTGGTGGCTCCTCAAGTGGGAGGCTATAAGTTCACAAAGGTACTCATGGATGGAGGCAGCAGCATCAACATCCTCTATTATGAGACTTTCCGTCGTATGGGGCTAGTTGATAAGAACCTCAGCCAGTCAAATACTATCTTCCATGGTGTGGTACCCGGTAAATCGGCTTATCCAGTTGGCAAGATCGAACTGGAAGTGGCCTTCGGTGATGAGAACAACTACATGGTGGAGAAGTTGACCTTTGAGGTGGTCAAGATAAGAAGTCCTTACCACGCCATATTTGGACGGCCGGCTTACGCCAAGTTCATGGCACGGCCGTGTTATGTGTACTTACAACTCAAGATGCCGGGTCACAACGGGACCATTACGGTTCACGGCAGCCGGAAAGTGGCTCTGGAGTGTGAGGAAGGTGACGCGGCTTATGCAGAGTCTGTTTGTGCCACAGAAGAGTTGAAATTTTATAAAGACAATGTTGACCCAACATATATGACCTCTCTGAAAAAGCCAACCACGGAGAATGAACCAGCAATGAAGTTTAAATCAGCTGATGAGACTAAACTTGTTGATTTTGTTCCAGGTGACTCGTCTCAGCAGTTCAGCATCAGTGCAAATCTGGACCCGAAATAGGAAGGCGCGCTCATCGGGTTCATCCGTGAGAATAGGGACATCTTCGCATGGAAACCTTCTGACATGCCAGGTGTACCTAGAGAACTCGCTGAGCACACTCTCAATGTTGATCTAAAATTTAAGCCGGTCAGACAGTTCCTTCGACGGTTTAACGAAGAGAGGCGGAAGGCTATTGGTGAAGAAGTGGCCCGGCTTTTGGCGGCCGGGTTCATTGTTGAGGTTTTTCACCCAGAGTGGTTGGCTAACCCGGTGCTTGTACTTAAGAAGAACGGCACCTGGCGGATGTGTGTGGACTACACGGACTTGAACAAGGCGTGTCCGGCTGATCCTTTTGCTCTCCCCCGTATTGATCAGATCATTGATGCTACGGCAGGTTGTGCACGCTTAAGTTTCTTGGATGCCTATTCCGGGTATCATCAGATTGAGATGGCAGTTAAGGACCAGGAGAAGACGGCGTTCATCACTCCCTTTGGAGCCTTCTGCTATGTCTCTATGCCCTTTGGGCTCAAGTGTGCGCAGGCGACTTACCAGCCTTGTGTACAGAATTGTCTCCATAAACAGATCAGGCGCAATGTTCACGCTTACGTGGACGATATTGTGGTTAAGTCCATCAAGGAGGAAACCCTGATAGATGACTTAAGGGAAACCTTCGATAATCTCCGGGTCTACAAGATGATGCTTAACCCGGCCAAATGTGTTTTTGGTGTTCCTGCGGGCAAGCTATTGGGCTTCTTGGTTTCTGACAGAGGAATTGAAGCTAACCCGGAGAAGATCAAAGCTATCACTTCTCTAGCTAAGCCGGCATGTATAAATGATGTTCAGCGTTTGGCAGGTCGCATCGCTGCTTTAAGCCGGTTCATAAGCCGCTTGGGTGAGAAGGCTATGCCCTTATATCAGTTGATGAAGAAAACGGATAACTTTGTCTGGAATGATGCAGCTAATACCGCCTTCGAGGATTTGAAAAAGCAACTGGCAGAGCCCCCCGTCCTTGCTGCTCCGGTTGATAAGGAGCCCTTGCTACTGTATGTGGTGGCAAACACACGAGCCGTCAGTGTGGCTATGGTGGTGGAGCGTAAGGAGACGGGTAAGGAGCATCCGGTTCAGCGGCCGGTTTATTATGTCAGTGAGGTGCTTATTGAGTCCAAGCAGCGATACCCGCACTGGCAGAAGCTTGTATATGGTGTGTTCATGGCGAGCCGGAAACTCAAGCATTATTTTCAGGGTCATCCCATCACTGTGGTCAGTTCTGCCCCTCTTGGGGATATTATCCAGAACCGAGAGGCTACAGGGAGAATTGCTAAGTGGGCTATTGAGCTTGGGCCTCATGGCCTCAAATATGTGCCACGCACTGCTGTTAAGTCTCAGGCTTTGGTGGATTTTATTAATGATTGGACAGAGTCGCAAGTTCCTGAGCAGAAGCCGGATAACACCTATTGGACTATTCACTTTGATGGGTCCAGGCAGCTGGAGGGCTCGGGGGCTGGTGTTGTATTGGCTTCCCCTAGGGGTGACAAGTTCCAGTATGTGCTACAATTGATGTTTCCTTGCACTAACAATGCGGCTGAATACGAGGCCTTACTCCACGGTCTTCGGGTGGCTAAGGAGATGAGCTTAAGCCGGGTACGGTGCTTTGGGGACTCAGATTTGGTGGTTCAACAAGTATCAGGCACTTGGGATTCTAAGGATCCCCTCATGGCGGCTTATCGCCGCGAGGTTGATGCCATTGCTGGGCACTTTCAGGGATATCAAGTGGAGCACATTGACCGCAGGAAGAATGAGGCGGCTGATGCTTTAAGCCGGCTCGGCTCTCAGCGAAAGCCGGTGCCGCCTAACACTTTCCTGGATGTCCTATATAACCCTTCGGTTAAGTTGCCTACAGAGGAGGACTTGGCTATCCCTGACCCGGAGGCACGACTGGTGGCGGTTCTTCATGTCATACCAGACTGGACAATGCCGTACTTGGTTTATATAACCCGGGGAGAGTTGCCTGAGGATGAAACTTTGGCCAGGCAAATAATCCGGCGGGCCAAGTCAATGATTGTTATCAACGGCGAGTTGCATCATCGCAGTGTTTCAGGGGTATTTCAGCGTTGTATTTCCCCTGAGGAAGGTCAAGAGATCTTGCGCGAGATCCATGAAGGGGATTGCGGCCATCATGCCGGCTCAAAATCCCTTGTGGCCAAGGCATTCCGTCATGGTTTTTATTGGTTGACGGCTCACGCTGATGCGGAGGACTTGGTCAGTAAGTGTGATGGTTGTCAGAGGTTCTCCCGACGGGCTCATGTGCCGGCTTAGGAATTGAGGATGATCCCGATCACTTGGCCCTTTGCGTTCTGGGGGCTTGATATGGTCGGGCCTTTTAAACGGTCCAAGGATAAGAAGACCCACCTCTTGGTGGCAGTGGACAAATTCATGAAGTGGGTGGAAGCTGAGCCAGTTAGCAAGTGTGATGCAGCCACGGTGGTTCAATTTATGAAAAAGGTGATCTTCCGCTTCGGCTTTCCGCACAGCATCATAACAGACAATGGCACTAATCTGTCCAAAGGCGCTATGGAGGAGTTTTGTCAACGAGAGCATATCCGGCTTGATGTTTCTTCAGTGGCTCATCCCCAGTCCAATGGTCAAGCTGAGAGAGCTAACCATGAGATTCTGAAGGGCATCAAACCCCGGCTTTTGGTCCCTTTGCAACGGACGCCGGGTTGTTGGGTGGAGGAGTTGCCCTCCGTCTTATGGAGCATCAACACTACTCCTAACAGGTCTACTGGCTTCACGCCTTTCTTCATGGTTTATGGGGCAGAAGCGGTCCTCCCTAGCGACATCCGTCACGATTCACCTCGTGTGGCGGCTTATGTTGAGACGGACAATGAACAGGCGCGCCAAGTTGCTCTGGACTTGTTGGATGAACAGCGTGATGTGGCAGCAGCCCGTTCAGCGATTTACCAACAAGACCTGCGCCGTTATCATAGCCGCCGGGTCAAAACCCGGGTCTTCCAGGAAGGCGACCTTGTGCTCCGGCTCATCCAGGATCAAACAGATGCACACAAATTATCCCCACCTTGGGAAGGGCCCTTTGTGGTCAGTAAGAACTTGCACAACGGGTCATATTACCTCATTGATGTTCGGGAAGCGTAAAGATTCGCGTAAATCTGAGGAGGAGACCCGTCGGCCGTGGAATATCGCTCAGCTTCGGCCTTATTACACTTGAGCTACCGACTCTTGTGGTGTACATATTTATCTCAGACATATATATATTATGATAAGCAAATAAAGCAGGACCTCTGTCCTTTTTTCTCCTCCAAATATATGTGTCATACTACTTTGAAAAGAGGATCCGGCTTATGATCGCATTTGAGTCTAGCCGTAAGCAGTAAGATCACTTGGGGGCTTCCTGTTCAAACATGGGTCGTATTCGAACCAAAGAGAACATAGCTGTCGATACCCATTTGATTGGCAAAGTGCCGAGCTCATTGGGAGGTTGCCTTTGGTCATATTTGAATCATAGTATAACCCCTCTGAGAACCGACGTGGATCGTATTCGAATCAGCGTCGTTAAACAATTTTCAGAATCACTTGGGGGCTTCCTGTTCAAACATGGGTCGTATTCGAACCCAAGAGAACATAGCTGTCGGTACCCTCTTGATTGGCATCGCCACACCCATTGGGGGCTATATGATCGTATCCGAATCTTGGCTTAAACCCCTTTCGGGCCGGGTCTCTGGTCGTATTCGAACTGGAAGCCCCTAAGTTCCGATTTATCGCAAAGTCTACTCTGATTATGACAACGTGTGCATGGCCGGGTTTCGCTTGACCGGCTTAATTTTGGAGTTATCTTGTTAATTGAACATCCTGGATGTCATCAAGACAAGTCCATTAGAGTTAAGATACCAACCATGCTACCCGGGTCATTTAATCCGGAGGGTGGTAAGCCGTCTTGAGACTTGTGATTTACCTTTCTATGCAGATGCTTGAAGGTACTTTTTTAAAGGTTGAGAAGCACGAAGGATAATTATGACCCGGAGGAGCATCAAAAGAATGACTTCAAAGGATTTCAGCATTCATTACGTGCACGATGGCACGGCAGAGATAAATTGTTGCACTTAAATCTTTCAAAGTTTCAAGGGTGGAGCGTTGTTTGGTGAGCCGCTAGCCGGTTTATGACGCCTGCTGAGTCGAAGTCCCCGGTTCATCTTCTGCTCCGGCTGATCCCAAGGCTTCGAAGGTCGACGATTTCCAGTTGATGCCGCTGAGAGCTTCGAACTGAGCTTCTTCGTCAATTAACCCGGCCGGGTCAATCTCGGGGGCGTAGGTGTGTTGGCGAGCCGGAGGAATCAGACTAAGAGCTTCATAGCGAGGGGTTGGAATTCTCTGATTCTCCGCGTTGTACCCCGGCTGATACTTGGTTAAGTCGGTGTCGTTCCCGATGATGGTGGCCACCGGGCGTACAGCCTTCACGCATGCCGCGAAATCCTTCTGGTCGAAGGTGGAGCCGTCTTCCTTCAGGCTGGGGTAACCCAGGGCGATGTCTGCCGGGTCTAGCTCCGGCAGGAAGGCTTTGGCCCGGCTCAGCGCGGCAATTGCTCCGGATCTTGCGGAGGCTCGACGTAGCTCTTGAATTCGCTGTGGCAAAACTGCGAGCCGGCGCAGGACTTCAGCCAGATGGGTTGGCCCCTCATTGGATAGGGCCACCACAGCTAAGGCGCGCTGTGACCCGGTGTAGAGTTGTTCCACCAGGGTGTACACGGACTTTAGCTTGGTGACCACGCTCTGGTTGAGGTTGGCACTCCTGGGACCTGTTTAATAAAGGTCAGGTAAGCCGGTGACAAGGGTGAATCGTAACATGTGCAGACTTGATGAAAGCCGGTGAGGCGACTTACCGAAGATAGCAGCCACCATTTGGGAAACCTGGTGCTTTAGACCGGAGAGCTCAGCGGTCTTCTCAGTGAGGGCCTTCTCCGCCTGTTCTGCCCGGGTCACCAGTGCGGCTTTCTCCTCAGCCCAGGCCTTCCGCTCAGCATCGAATTCAGTCTTCAATTTCTCCTGAGCGGCGATGCTGGAGACAAACTTGGCATTCGCCTTCCGGGTCTCCATCTCTTGAGTTTTTAACCGGCTCTTGAGACCCGCAAGGTCCGACTCAAATTTCTTGCCAGTAGCCTGTATATATTTCCGGGTTATTAAACAGTCATTATATAAGTCCCAAGCACTTTCCAAGCAAAGACACTTGGCACTTGGGGGCTAATGCATATTGAACGTGTCTATCTACGTACTGCTGGTTCAATTAAGTAAGCCGGACTTTAAGTCTACAACATATGCCAAGTATAAGTTATAGACTTGGGGGCTAGCATGACAAGGATCACTATGCGGAAAGTAAGAAGACAGCAGAAGGTTACCTCAGACTTTTGTTGGATCTGATTGACCATGGCGATCTCCGCGTCCCGACTCTTGTGAACCTGGCTGATGTAGCCAGAAACGAGCTCTCCAATGCTCAAACCGGGGTAGCCCGAGAGATCCAGATTCGCCCGGTGGGGTCGCAGCAGCTCCCCCTTCGCGGAGCATTGGGCCAGTGCGGTCGGCCTCCCCGACTCAACATACTCCGTCCGGGTAATTACCACGTCCGGGTCGTTAGCCGGTGGGGTTGAGCCGGAGGCCTCCGGATTAGCTGACGCTTCGGTCGTTGTCTTGGTGGTCGGGGCAGGGGCTTCAGGCGCCGTATCCATGGGAATGGTGGCCTCGGAGGCGGCTGGCGGATCTTGAGCCGTCGTCTCCGGCTCAGGCAAGTCCGGCACTCCGGCTGATCTGGTCTTCTTTGCTCTTTTGGTGAGCTTTGCCTGGGCACTGAAAAGACAGAAGTGTTAGGCATACAAAGAGTAAATACAGACAGGTAATGTAAGGTGATTGTTATTACCCGGGTGCAGTTTTGAAGGCCGGCAGACTTGACTGCATGGAGTCACCAGAAGAAGGGGAGGTCTCCTGGTAATTGGAGTCAGAAGAATTAAGCGGTTGACGGATAACACCCGCCAACGGATGAAAAGGGTACAAGTGAGAAAAGACCTCGGTGCGACGTTTCCTTGTCGCGTCGGGTAACCCGGCGGAGAGGTCGGTGTCCTTGCGGGCCCGGGTGAGACGCCGGCTTTCGTGAACCTGCTGCTTCAAAAGAAATTGAGGGTCTTGATGAGCTAATGGATGAGAAAAGCTTACTTTCCGGGTTACCCTTCGGACTTTCAGCTGTGGCAAAGGCTCCGAGTCGGAGGGGAGTAATGTTACCTCTTCAATCACCGGGTTACTGGCGCCGGTGTCATCCTGTCAATAAGCAAAATGATGGTAAAGTGGACAGCAGCAAACAATAAATATGGCAAGAGTTTAAAGGTTTAAGGGTTACCTCTGACTCGGAGCTATCGCTTAATTGCAGCAGCTCCGAAGCAGTGGGTCTGTTTCCCTTTTTGCGAGGGGCGGCTTTCTTCGCCTTCCTGGCCTTCTTGGCCGCCTCATGGTCATACTTGACCCGCCAGAATTTATCATCAGCCTGAGAAATACAGTAATGAGTTCTTAGTAAGATGACAGGTAAAAAAAAATGGAAAGGTTAAAGTCAGCAGCTTACCGCTGGGGCTGGATTGGTCTTGCAGAACGGGGCTAGCCCGGTTCTTCCACAGTCTGCCAGGCTCTCGTTTAATAGAGCCTTGGTCTCTTCTTCGGCAACGTCTTCTGGAAGGTCGTTGCGACTGTGCCTCTGCGAGTCATCCTTTCGCCCGGTGTACTCACACATTAAGCCGGGGCGGCGGCTCAATGGGATCACCCGCCATGAGATCCAGACCCGGACCAGGTCTATTCCGTTCAGACCGTTGCCTAGCAGGGCCTTGATCTTATTGATCGTTGGAAGCAGAGGCTGGCGTTCCGCGGCAGTCAGCTTGTCGGATAGCGGATGAGTCGGCTCCAGGCGCGTTGGGCGAAAGCCGGGCAGCGGGCTCTCATCAGCCGGGGACGTGTCTTGGCAGTAGAACCAAGTCATGTTCCAGTCCTTGGGGTGACTTGGCGGTTCTGCGTAAGGAAATAGACAGTCCCTGCACCGTTGGATGGAGATGCCGCCTAACTCTAGACTTGGACCATTTGCGCACTCGGTTTGGCGGTTCAAATAAAACAGCTCTCTGAAGAGCAGCAGACTCGGCTCTTCTCCAAGATATACTTCACAAAAAACTTGGAAGTTGCAGATGTTGGATATGGAATTGGGTCCTATATCCTGAGGCCGAAGGTCAAAGAAGTTGAGCACGTCCCGGAAGAATTTTGAGCCGGGCGGTGCGAAGCCCCAGCTCATATGGTCTGCAAAGATCACTACCTCCCCGTCCCTCGGCTGAGGCCTTTCTTCGGACGGGTCAGGGGCACGGTAGGACATCACTTCCTTCTTGGGAAGATATCCGGACTTAACAAAGTTGGCCAGGGTCTCTTTGGTGACGTTGGATTTCATCCAGTTGCAAGTGATGGGAGCCTTGGGAGGCATGGTGACGGTTGGTGGTCTATGAGGAAGAGAAAAGTGTCCGGGTTAATTATAAGCCGGGGATTATCATTCAAACTACAGTGACGGCTTATGAAGGGGACTAATGATATATATTGATATGGTGGGTTATCTAAGCTGTCGGGGCTTTCAGGTTAAGTTGGTCATCTACGGCTTACTGCAGTTAAGTCGGAGGACTTTACAGAGCATGGTTCTCTTTAAACCGGACATGTAAGCCGCCGAGATTCAATGGTTGCGTTTTTACTAAGTGTGGTAAACAGGTTTCACATACTACCGTAACTTTTTTTGGATCAAAATAGTCGGAGCAGAGAAAATTTTCTAGACCTAAAAAACAGAGGCAGGAGAAGTTCTTGAGGTTGAACACAGTTCTTATGCAGTAAAAAGAGGATTTCTTGCAGATGAAATGAGTTCCGAACGTCTACCGCAGTGGTTTTACGCAAGGATAAAGATCAACCGACTACAGTGGTGACGAGGACTGCTGAGTTTCTGGGCAAAGGTGACGAACACGAAGAACGGGAGGAACCCTACCACAGATCTGTTCTAGCAAGGCAGAGAAGACTCACCGGAGTTGAGGAAGAGCGAAGGTCGCCGCCGTTATCTGGTCCGGGTCAGGGTGATGCAGCGGCCGGGTCGATGAAGATCAGGGGCGCGACGGCGGCGGCGGCGGCAGAAGCTCGGGCAGAGGAACGACAGCGCGAGGAAGAAGAAGGAGAGTGTGAGAAGAGAGTGCCGGGCCGGCCTATTTATAAGGTAAGTCATAAGTGGGCGCGAGATTCAAGGAGACCACGGCGTGGTTATCTCCCCCTCACGGCGCCTCGATTTTCGCAAAGACAGTAAAAGCAGAGATCCGTTGCGGATCTGGCGGAGTAAAAAAGGACTTAATGGAGGATGACGTCACGGCGGATTATCCGGAGTCCGGAGAATGACGTCACTCCGGGTTATGGCCTTCACACGAACGGTAAGCCGGAGATTTTTCTGTCGGCAGAGTTGAAGATTGACACGAGCCGGCTCAAGTCAATCTGGGGCCTAATGTTGAGGATATAGACCTGGGAGTCACCCGCCAGGAGGGCCGGGTTACACTAAGGGTCATTGCCAGAAGCCCGGAGCTAAGTTTCAAGATAATGGGCCAGAGATGGGCTGAGACCCGGCGATGGCTTATTGCCCATAGTTATCATCATTGTTATAGTAGACTTGTAGTGTAAGGCAAGTATTGTTTAGAGTCCGAGCCGGACACTCTTATGAGCCGGCCGGGACTCTAAGGGCCGCTGGGTGCCAACCTCCCTATAGAAAGGGACGACCCGGCAGCGGTTTAGGGGCGACAACAATCTGATCGAGAGCCGGGCATAGCTGTTTAGCTCCCTGGTTATCGAAACCCTGATTAATACCACCTCAACTGGACGTAGGCTTTTACCTTCACCGTAAGGGGCCGAACCAGTATAAAACCTCGTGTTCCTTGTCCCACTTAACCCCTTCAAGCTTCCCAATTGCGATGGCTCCACGACTAAGTCCTAACCCGAGGACATCTGCCGTGACAATTCCACGATAGTATTGGTCACATGGCGATGTGAACTATAGAGTGTTAAATCACATGACGATGTGAACTATTGGTGTTAAATCACATGGCGATGTGAACTAGATTATTGACTCTAGTGCAAGTGGGATACTGAAGGAAATATGCCCTAGAGGCAATAATAAAGTTGTTATTTATATTTCCTTATATCATGATAAATGTTTATTATTCATGCTAGAATTGTATTAACCGGAAACTTGATACATGTGTGAATACATAGACAAAACAGAGTGTCCCTGGTATGCCTCTACTTGACTAGCTCGTTAATCAAAGATGGTTAAGTTTCCTAGCCATAGACATGTGTTGTCATTTGATGAACGGGATCACATCATTAGAGAATGATGTGATGAACAAGACCCATCCGTTAGCTTAGCATAATGATCGTTTAGTTTTATTGCTATTGCTTTCTTCCTGAATAATACATGGTCCTCTAACTATGAGATCATGCAACTCCCGAATACCGGAGGAACACCTTGTGTGCTATCAAAAGCCACAACGTAACTGGGTGATTATAAAGATGCTCTACAGGTGTCTCCGATGGTGTTTGTTGAGTTGGCATAGATCGAGATTAGGATTTCTCACTCCGAGTATCAAAGAGGTATCTCTGGGCCCTCTCGGTAAAGATCATCACTATAAGCCTTGCAAGCAATGTGACTAATGAGTTAGTTGCAGGATGATCCGGAATGAGTAAAGATACTTGCCGGTAACGAGATTGAACTAGGTATAGTGATACTGACGATCGAATCTCGGGCAAGTAACACAGCGATGACAAAGGGAACAACGCATGTTGTTATGCGGTTTGACCGATAAAGATCTTCGTAGAATATGTGGGAGCCAATATGAGCATCCAGGTTCCGCTATTGGTTATTGACTGGAGATGAGTATCAGCCATGTCTACATAGTTCTTGAAGCCGTAGGGTCCGCACACTTAACGTTCGATGACGATCGGTATTATGAGTTTATGTGTTTTGATGTACCGAATGTAGTTCGGAGTCCCGGATGTGATCACGGACATGACTACGAGTCTCGAAATGGTCGAGACATGAAGATTGATATATTGGAAGGTTATATTTGGACACCGGAAAGGTTTCAGATGAGTTCGGGCATTTTTCAGAGTACCGGGGGCTTACCGTTAATGGGCCTTCACGGGCCATGGTGGAAGAGAGGAGGAGGCGGCCAAGTGGAGGGGTGCGCCCCCCAAGCCAAATCCGAATTGGGGAGGGGGCCGGGCCCCCCCTTTCCTTCTCTCCCTCTTCCCTTCCTTCCCCCTCCTAGTTGGACTAGGAAAGGGGGAAACCTGCTCCTAGTAGGAGTAGGAACCCCCACTTGGGGCATGCCCTAGGAGGCCGGCCCTCCCCCTCCTCCACTCCTTCATATATGGGGGATGGGGGCACCCCATAGACACACAAGTTGATTGTTTAGCCGTGTGCGGTACCCCCTCCACAGATTTCCACCTCGGTCATATCATTGTAGTGCTTAGGCAAAGCCCTGCGTCGGTAACTTCATCATCACCGTCATCACACCGTCGTGCTGACGAAACTCTCCCTCAGCCTCAGTGAAGGAAATATGCTTTAGAGGCAATAATAAAGTTGTTATTTATATTTCCTTATATCATGATAAATGTTTATTATTCATGCTAGAATTGTATTAACCGGAAACTTAGTACATGTGTGATACATAGACAAACAGAGTGTCACTAGTATGCCTCTACTTGACTAGCTCGTTAAATCAAAGATGGTTAAGTTTCCTAGCCATAGACATGAGTTGTCATTTGATTAACGCGATCACATCATTAGGGAATGATGTGGCTGACTTGACCCATTCCGTTAGCCTAGCACTTGATCGTTTAGTTTATTTACTATTGCTTTCTTCATGACTTATACATGTTCCTATGACTATGAGATTATGCAAATCCCGAATACCGGAGGAACACTTAGTGTGCTACCAAACGTCACAACGTAACTGGGTGATTATAAAGGTGCTCTACAGGTGTCTCCGATGGTGTTTGTTGAGTTGGCATAGATCGAGATTAGGATTTGTCACTCCGATTGTCGGAGAGGTATCTCTGGGCCCTCTCGGTAATGCACATCACTACAAGCCTTGCAAGCAATGTGACTAAGAGTTAGTTGCGAGATGATGCCTTACGGAACAAGTAAAGAGACTTGCCGGTAACGAGATCGAACTAGGTATGGAGATACCGACGATCGAATCTCGGGCAAGTAACATACTGATGACAAAGGGAACAACGTATGTTGTTATGCGGTTTGACCGATAAAGATCTTCATAGAATATGTGGGAGCCAATATGAACATCTAGGTTCTGCTATTTGTTATTGACCGGAGACGTGTCTCGGTCATGTCTACATAGTTCTCGAACCCGTAGGGTCCGCACGCTTAACGTCCAGTGACGATCGGTATTATGAGTTTATGTGTTTTGATGTACTGAAGGTAGTTTGGAGTCCCAGATACGATCACGGACATGACGAGGAGTCTCGAAATGGTCGAGACATAAATATTGATATATTGGACGGCTATATTCGGACACCGAAAGTGTTTCGGGTGATTTCGGAGAAAACCGGAGTGCCGCAGGGTTACCGGAACCCCCCGAGGAACTAGTGTGCCTAGATGGGCCTTACTGGAGAGAGAGTGTAGGATCGAAAGTATGTCTAGAGGGGGGGGGTGATTAGAGTACTTGACCAAATAAAAATCTAGCCTTTTCCCAGTTTTAAGTCTTACCAGATTTTAGCAACTTTGCACAAGTCAAGCAATCAACCTACACATGCAATTCTAAGAGTATAGCAGCGGAATGTAAAACAATTGCACATGAAGGTAATGGGAGGAGTTTGAGGGAGCAAACGCAATGTAGACACGGAGATGTTTTATCCGTGGTTCCGATAGGTGGTGCTATCTTCCATCCACGTTGATCGAGACTTCAACCCACGAAGGATAACGGTTGCGCGAGTCCACAGAGACACCACTCTCCAAAATGTAATAGATGGTGTGTTGATGATGAACTCCTTGCTCTTGTGCTTCAAAATGATAGTCTCCCCAACACTCAACTCTCTCTCATAGTATTGGATTTGGTGGAAAGATGATTTGAGTGGAAAGCAACTTGGGGAAGGCTAGAATCAAGATTTATGTGGTTGGAATGGAATATCTTGACCTCAACACAAGTGTAGCTGGTTCTCTCTCAGAAAATGTATGTTGGAAGTGTAGGCATGTTCTGATGGCTCTCTCCACGAATGAAGAGTGGGTGGAGGGGTATATATATAGCCTCCACACAAAATCTAACCGTTACACACAAATCACCAAACTCGGTGGGACCGAATAATGAAACTCGGTCAGACCGATTTAGTTCAAAATGTGAACGTTAGGATTTTCGGTGGGACCGACATGTCAACTCGGTGGGACCGATTTCATTAGGGTTAGGGCATAACGTAATCTCAGTGAGACCGATTACACAAACTCGGTGAGACCGATTTTGGTAACAGGCTAACAGAGAGTTGGTCAGGCAAACTCGGTGGGACCAATTCGCTCATCTCGGTTGGACCGAAACGTTACGAAGGGGAAACAAAGAGTTTGCATTGCGAACTCGGTGGGACCGATCGCTCATCTCGATTGGACCAAAACGTTACGAAGGGAAACAGAGAGTTTGCAATCCCATCTCGGTGAGACCGAGATCCCTATCGGTGAAACCGAAGTGACTAGGGTTTGTGGCAGTGGCTATGTCAACTGAACTCGGTGGCGCCGGATAGAAAGATTCGGTGGGGCCGAGTTTGACTTTCGGTTTGGGACATGTGTGGATGTGAGAAAGTGGTTGAGGGTTTTGGAGCATATCACTAAGCATTTTGAGCAAGAAACCCATTAAGCAACACCTCATCCCCTTTTAATAGTATTGGCTTTTCCTATGGACTCAATGTGATCTTGGATCACTAAAAGTAAAATGTAGAGTCTTGAGCATTAGAGCTTGAGCCAATCTTTTGTCCTTAGCATTTTGAGGGGTCCACATTTCTAATCCATGCCATGCCAATCATTGAACTTTCCTGAAATATTCATCTTGAAATAGCATTAGCTCAATGAGCTATATGTTGTTAATAACTACCGAAACCACCCAGGGATAGTTGCACTTTCAATCTCCCCTTTTTGGTAATTGATGACAACATATAGATCAAAGCTTCGACAAATGATAATAAGATTGAAGTACCTCGTCACTTTGAGGAGTATGTGATAGGCAAGAGCTCCCCCTAAATTTGTGCATTGTTTAAGATTTGCTTTTGAATGCAAATGCACAATCGATTAGGATCATGGGTTACTCTTTCATGTCACATACATCTTGGTGGAGCGCTCAAAATGCTATAAATTAAAAGCATACACTCATCACCAAGCAAAGTGAACGATCATATATGGATATAAAGGATAATATCATCCAAGCAAGCATTACAGTAGCATATGATCAAACACATGATCATACAAGTATCTCACACAAGGACATAAAGTATAAACCAAGCACACAATAAAGTTCAACCAAAAGCAAGAGAGATAAAAGACAAAACACTCTCTCTTGAAGCCTATGATCTATACATATTTCTCCCCCTTTGGCAACAAGTTACCAAAAAGTTTGAAAATGCATAGAGCTATGCGTCTCTCAGGCTTGGTCTTCGAGAGGTGGTGTAGAGAGAACTCCAAGGACGAAGTCATTAGTTGATGTTGTTGGAGCTGGTGGAGTGGCTGCTGGAGGTGGCACTGAAGTTGTGGCTGCTGGTGCTGATGTGGTGGCTCTAGTGTCAGCCATGGGTACTGCAGCAAACCTCTGACCTCTAGGCACTCCCTGAAAAGCATCAGTAGTTGCCTTCCCTTTCCTCTCTTCTGCTTCCTCCTAGAGCTGCTCAACTGCTGTTTGGATCTTAGTTACCTTCAGATCAAGATCATAAAATTTTGTCTCTATGATCCTCTCCAAACTCTCCAGATTCCGAGTCAGGGTGGCCAATCCCTTCTCGATCCTCAAAGTAGCTTGAATCAAATATCCAAGCTGGTCTTTTTTTCTCTTCAGGAAAACTTGAGATGCTTCCTCAACACTAGGCATCTTGGCAACTTTCTCTGCTTTAGCTTTTGCTCTCTTATCTTGTGCTTGAGCTGATGAAGGTTCATTCTCATTCATGACAACCTCATTATCTTCAAACTCAGGGAGCAAGGGTAAGTGCTCTTTGTCCAACAATGTAACGCCCACGATGCGGCTATATCTCCCACGTGTCGAGGCACGACTTAGAGGCATAACCGCATAGTGGTTTTGTCGCAAGAAGGGTCATCTTCACACAATCCTATGTAATGAACAAGAATGGGATAAAGAGTTGGCTTACAATCGCCACTTCACACAATACATAAATATCAACATACATCATCCAAAATACAATCATATGGACCGACTACGGTCAAAATCCAGATGAAATTAAGACAACCCCAAATGCTAGATCGCCGATCGTCCCAACTGGGCTCCACTACTGATCATCAGGAAAACACACATAGTAACGACCACGTTCCTCGTCGAACTCCCACTTGAGATCGATGCCATCATCTGCACTGGCATCGTCGGCACCTGCAACTGTTTTGTAGAATCTGTGAGTCACGGGGACTCAACAATCTCACACCCGCGAGATCAAGACTATTTAAGCTTATAGGAAAGGGAGGTGCAAAGAGGTGGAGCTGCAGCGGCAAAAGCATATATGGTGGCTAACTTGCGCAAATGAGAGCGAGAAGAGAAGCAACGGAACGGACGTCATCTAGCATTGACCAAGAAGTGATCCTGAACACCTACTTACGTCATTCATAACACAGACCGTGTTCACTTCCCGGACTCCGCCGAGAAGAGACCATCACGGCTACACACGCAGTGGATGTATTTTAATTGGGTCAAGTGACAAGTTATCTACAACCGGACATTAACAAATTCCCATCTGCCTCATAACCGCGGACACGGCTTTCGAAAGATAATACCCTGCAGGGGTGTCCCAACTTAGCCCATCATAAGCTCTCACGGTCAACGAAGGATAAACCTTCTCCCGGAAAGACCCGATCAGTCTCGGAATCCCGGTTTACAAGACATCTCGACAATGGTAAAACAAGACCAGCAAAGCCACCCGAATGTGCCGACAAATCCCGGTAGGAGCTGCACATATCTCGTTCTCAGGGCACACCGGATGAGACATCCTACGAGTAAAACCAGACCTTGAGTTTCCAGGAGGGGGCCCCGCAGTCTGCTCAGTTCGGACCAACACTCGAAGGAGCACTGGCCCGGGGGGGTTAAAATAAGATGACCCTCGGGCTCGCGAAAACCCGGGGGAAAAAGCTTAGGTAGCAACTGGTAAAACCAAGGTTGGGCCTTGCTGGAGGAGTTTTATTCAAGGCGAACTGTCAAGGGGGTCCCATAAATCACCCGACCGCGTAAGGAACGCAAACTCAAGGAACATAATCCCGGTATAACAGTAACTAGGGCGGCAAGAGTGGAACAAAACACCAGGCATAAGGCCGAGCCTTCCACCCTTTACCAAAATATATAGATGCATTAATTAAATAAGAGATATTGTGATATCCCAACATATCCATGTTCCGACATGGAACAACTTCAACTTCACCTGCAACTAGCAACGCTATAAGAGGGGCTGAGCAAAAGCGGTAATTTAGCCAAACAACGGTTTGCTAGGAAAGGATAGTTAGAGGCTGACATGGCTACAATGGGAGACATGATATAGCAAGTGATAGGTAGCGGAGCATGGCAATAGAGCGAACAACTAGTATAGCAAAGATAGAAGTGATTTCGAGGGGTGGTCATCTTGCCTGCAAGGTTCTCAGAGTTGTCGAAAGCTTGATCCTCGTAAGCGTACTCGACAGGTTCCTCGTTCACGAACTCGTCTCCCGGATCTACCCAAGACAAGAACACAAACAAACGGAACCACAATCAACAACGAGAAATGCGCAAGCAACATGATGCAAAACATGTATGATATGCAAGATATGATATGCGATGCATATGCGTGCTCCGGAAGGAAAATGATGAACATGGCAGTAACTTGGCAAACCAAGCATGCCACTGGAAAGATGAGATGATTTCGGTCGAAATCGATATAAAGATCACCGGAAACGGATGCACGGTTTGCAAATGGCAAGCAAAACAAGAATGACACGAATCTGCGATTAACAGCATGATAGCACTTAAAATGCAACAAGTCACAATGCTAAAGCACCCCAACATAGCAACAAAGCACATGGCAGTAATCTACAGGAGATGTTTGACAAAATATGAACACTGAGCTACAGCTAGTTCACAACATATCAAGCTCAAACAAGCATGACAATAGTGCAAAAGATTACAGGTTCACAGACTTGGTGAAAAACTGGACATGGCAGAAATCAGCATCAGGTAGCAATGTTCAGAGCACGAAATCAACATGCTACAGGAACTTAACATGGCAAAACAAGGCATGGAAGTGTTCCACTAAATGCACATGACAAAAGTCCCTTACTGACCATAAGCCAAAAAGGACTAGAAGATATGTCGGCAAGCATGTAAACATAGCAAGTTTCGTTATCAGGTTTCAGACTTAGCAGAAAACAGAGCATGGCAGAAATATTAATATGTAGGCATATTTGTGAGCTTGATGCACTCACTACAGAGAAATTCACTACAAACCAAGCATACCTACAGCAAGATGGCATGTTTAAGAAGCTATCCATGGCAAGAACAAATACATAGCATGTATGGATCAACTACAATAAGCTTGGCAAAAATGCATATCATGTTAATAATCTGCCAGAAATATTTTATAGCAAAAGTAGAGCAAGATTGAGTCATGCTATGTCACTCCATAATTGCAAAAATAATTGCAGGAATGGATCAATTACAACTATAGCTACAAAACATCCTTACTGAACATCTCCAAAATATGCATGGATCTCTCTGTAGCATCAAGTTTACATGGCAACAAAATTACAGCAGACAAGGACTTAGAGAAATCACTGTCCCTGAAATCAGAAATATTACGGGGCCTACTTTGCATGCTTGTGCTAGTCACCACAGAGATCACAAAAATACATGGACTACACCACTGAAAAGAGGGCATGGCATACTTCAAAACACATGTAGAGCTCATGCTGAAAAGATGCACAGAATAAATGATACAAAAATGACAAATCTCCCAGTTCTGATAAGAACCAGAGAATAACAGCAACTAGCCCTCTTCCAACAGAGATTTGGGCATCAAGATGACCTCTAATGAACTTGGTGCAATTGAACAAAATTAAGAGCATCACGAGGCGAACAACTTGACATATTACACGGGCGAATCGGATCTACATGCACAGAATTATGGCATCGGGAACAGGAGCACTTGCTGAGAAAAATTAGTGACTTGACAGAAAAAAACGGGTCGAGGAGAAGTCAACGGGGGCTATTACCAGATCCGATCGAGGGAGCTCCTCGAGCTCGAGCTCGTCGGCCGGCGAGGAAGGAGGGAGAGGGCGGCAGCGCGGCTCGCCGGCGGGAGGGGAGGAGAGGCCGGAGGCGCGGCCGGAGGTGGCGCC
>NC_057799.1:114994088-115003707 GCF_018294505.1 Triticum aestivum
CGGGGCCGAGCCGGCGGCGGCGCGGGCAGGCGGCGTCTGGCGGCGGCGGTGCGGGCCGGGCCGGCCGGCGCGGTGGAGGATCCGGACGTGTCCGTCGGCAGGCGATTTCGTCCGACGGCGCGCGGTGGAGAAGCTAGGGTTTCGTCTGCGATTCCGTTTTTCGGGATGCCCACATATAAATAGGTAGAGGGAGTTAGGAGACTCCAAATGAGGTGCGGTTTTCGCCCACACGATCGTGATCGAACGACCTAGAGCATGGAAGAGAGTTTGGTGGGTTTTGGGCTGGTTTTAGAGGAGGGTTTTGCTGGACACTCAAATGGACTTTGCGGATGCCCGGTTAACCGTTGGAGTACCAAACGACCTCCGAATGGAACGAAACTTGACCGGTAGTCTCCGGGTGGTATATTAAGACCACTTGACAAGCCTCGGTCCATTCCGAGAAAGTTTGACACACGCACACGAATGAAAACAAGAGGGGTGCACCGGAGGAGATAGGAGCGCCGGATTGGAAAACGGACAACGGGGAAAATGCTCGGATGCAAGAGACGAACACGTATGCGAATGCAATGCACATGATGACATGATATGAAAATGCATGACATGACAAAATACAAAACGAAAGACAAAACCCGACAACGGAGGGAAAATCATAACACAGCCGAAAATGGCAAGAGTCGGAGTTACAAATATGGCAAGTTACATGCGGGGTGTTACAACACTCCACCACTACGAGAGGATCTCGTCCCGAGATCTAGGACTGAAAGAACTCCGGATATTCGGAACGGAGATGGTCCTCGCGTTCCCAGGTGGCTTCCCGGTCGGAATGGTGCGACCACTTCACTTTCAGGAATTTAATAGACTTGTTGCGAGTCTTGCGCTCAGTTTCTTCAAGAATAGAAACGGGGTGCTCATGATAAGACAAATCTTCTTGGAGGTCAATCTCTTCGAAGTTGATAGTGCGCTCAGGCGTCTTGAAGCACTTGCGGAGCTGTGACACGTGGAACACATCGTGCACGTTCGCGAAGTTGGAAGGAAGCTCAAGTTGATAGGCGAGGTCGCCTCTTTTGCCAATGATCTTGAAAGGACCCACGTATCTAGGGGCCAGCTTCCCTTTGATACCGAAGCGACGAGTGCCTTTCATTGGAGAGACGCGGAGGTAGACATGGTCTCCGATCTCGAAAGCCAAATCATGATGCTTACTATCATAGTAGCTCTTCTGACGCGATTGCGCGGCTTTGAGATTATCACGGATGACTTTACACATCTCTTCAGTTTCAGTGATTAAGTCATTGCCAAGAAGTTGGCGTTCACCAGTCTCTGACCAATTGAGAGGAGTACGACACTTTCTGCCATAGAGAATCTCGAATGGGGCCTTGCCCGAACTTGCTTGGAAGCTGTTGTTGTAGGAGAATTCAGCATAAGGAAGACAATCTTCCCATTTCATGCCAAAGGAAATGACACAAGCCCTGAGCATATCTTCAAGAATTAGATTGACTCGCTCGACTTGGCCACTAGTTTGAGGATGGAAAGCTGTGCTGAAGCGAATGTTAGTGCCCATGGCCTTCTGGAAGGAGTCCCAGAACTTAGAGGTGAAGATGCTTCCACGATCTGAAGAAATCAATTGTGGAATGCCGTGCAAGGAGACAATTCTGGAGGTGTAAAGCTCTGCCAGCTGAGCTGCTGTGATGGATTCTTTGATTGGAAGGAAATGAGCCACTTTAGAGAGCTTGTCGATAACAACGAAGATAGCGTCATTTCCGCGCTTGGACTTTGGAAAACCAGTCACGAAGTCCATTTCGATATGATCAAACTTCCACTCTGGGATAGCAAGAGGTTGGAGGAGACCAGCTGGTCGTTGGTGTTCTGCTTTCACTCTTCGACAGACATCACATTCATTCACGAATTGAGCAATTTCTCGCTTCATTCGAGTCCACCAATACGACTGCTTGAGGTCATGATACATCTTCGTACTTCCAGGATGAATGGATAGGAGAGAATTGTGCGCCTCGTTCATTATGACTTTCCTTAGATCACCTTTAGGAACCACAATCCGGTCCTCGAAGAACAAAGTGTCTCTGTCATCAATGCGATAGCACTTGTATTTGGAAAGACCCTTGTCGATACCACGTTTCACCTTCTTCACCATGGCATCAAGGAGTTGTGCCTCACGAATTTGATCTTCCAAAGTAGGAGAGACTATGAGGTTGGCAAGAAAGCCTTGAGGAACAACTTGGAGATTCAGCTTGCGGAAGGCTTCACAAAGATCCGGTTGGAAAGGCTTGAGAATTAAGATGTTGCAATAAGCCTTCCTGCTTAAAGCATCTGCAATGACATTAGCCTTGCCTGGAGTATATTCGATACTCGGATTGTACTCTTGAATCATTTCGACCCATCGAGTCTGCTTGAGGTTGAGGTTGGGCTGAGTGAAGATATACTTGAGACTCTTGTGATCGGTGAAAATGTCCACTTGTCTTCCCAACAAGAGATGTCTCCATGTTATTAATGCATGGACAACTGCCGCCAACTCAAGATCGTGAGTGGGGTAGTTCTTCTCGTTGGGCTTCAACTGCCGAGAGGTATAGGCCACAACTTTCTTCTCTTGCATTAACACAGCACCGAGACCTTGGAGAGAAGCATCACAGAAAACTTCATACGGCTTGGATTCATCAGGAGGAGTCAAGACAGGAGCTGTGACTAGTTTCTCTTTGAGAGTGTTGAAAGCAACATCACACTCAGGAGACCAGACATACTTCACATGCTTCTGTAGGAGGTTGGAAAGAGGCTTTGCAATCTTGGAGAAATTCTCAACGAATCTTCGGCAATAGCTTGCAAGACCAAGAAAACTTCGAAGCTGCTTGACATTTTGAGGAGGTTCCCAATCCACAACTGCGGATACCTTCTCGGGGTTAACAGCGATGCCCTTGGCAGAGATGATGTGACCAAGGAAAAGAACTTCATCGAGCCAAAACTCACATTTGGAGAACTTCGCATAGAATTGATACTCTCTGAGCTTGTCGAGCACCAATCGCAAATGTTTGGCATGATCCTGCTTATTCTTGGAGAAGACCAAGATATCATCGAGATACACCAGAACGAATTCATTGGTATAGGGGTTGAAGATGTAATTCATCATCCGAGAGAACACTAGAGGAGCATTGACAAGGCCGAAAGACACGACAGTATATTCATAAGAACCAAAGCTTGTTCTGAATGCTGTCTTGGGGATATCTTCTTCACGAATGCGAATCTGATGATAACCCATACGAAGGTCGAGCTTCGAGAATACGTTAGCACCCTTGAGTTGCTCAAATAGCTCATTGATGTTGGGAAGTGGATACTTGTTCTTGATTGTCTTCTTGTTCAATGGACGGTAGTCGACACAAAGTCGGTCCGTGCCATCCTTCTTCTTGACAAAAAGAACACCACAACCCCATGGAGAAGAACTCAGTCTGATCAAACCCAGACATTCTTGTTCATCGAGCTGCTTCTTCAATTCCTTCAGCTCGTTAGGTCCAAGCTTGTATGGACGCTTGCAAACGGGTTCAGTGCCTGGCTCTAGTTCAATAACGAACTCAACTGGCCGATGAGGAGGCATACCCGGAAGCTCTTCTGGAAAGGCATCTTGATACTCGCAAACGACTGGAATTTGAGAGATGGCATTCAATTCGCCCTTCTCATTGTGAGAGAAAAACCGAATGGTTTCATCACGAGCGGCATAAATAATCACATCCTCAGACGAGTGTGTCAATTGAATTTCCCTGGCAGCACAATCAAGTTGAGCCTTGTGCTTAGAAAGCCAGTCCATCCCGAGAATTAGATCAATATCCGAGTCACCAAGAACAACTGGTGAAGACTGAAATTTATAGTCGCCCATCTTGATGGAAACATCGGGAGCAACCAAACTAGAAGACAAAAGCTTACCCGGAGAAACAACTTGCATAACTTTGGATAAAATCTCTGTGTCAACATTGTGCTTCGATGCAAATGGGTATGACAAGAAAGAATGCGATGCACCAGTATCAAAAAGAACTTTTGCAGGAATATCATTAACGGAGAGATTACCCATTATCACATCAGTGGATTCCTCCGCTTGAGCTGCATTCATCATGTTCACCTTAGCAGACTTTGGATTATGCTTAACCACTGCATTGCTGGAAGATCTGACAGGAGGAGGAGGAGGAAGACGCCTCTGGTTGAAGCACTTGTTAGCATAGTGACCTTTCTGCTGACATTTGTTGCAAGTCACCTCTGAGAGTGGACGGTGATAAGGAGCATTGGACTTTGGAGCTTGATTCTGAGACTTGTTCTGATAGCCAGAGTTGGAAGAGTTGGAAGAACCATGGCCACCTTTGTTCTTCTGCTGGTAAGGCTGACGAAACGGAGGAGGAGGAGGCAACCAAAACTTCTGTTGCTTAGCTGTCACAAGTGAGGAAGAAGAAGACTGAACTGCGTCTCTGACTCTCTTCTTAGAAGCCTCACACTTGAGCTGAGCAGCCTCTTGCTTGAGTGCCATATTGTAGAATTGATCAAAGTGAGTAGGCTCAACAAGAACGAGAGCTAACTGCAGATCCTCTTTAAGGCCACCTCTGAAGTGATAGATCATGCTCTTCTCATCAGGAACGTCTTGTCTAGCGAAGCGAGCAAGTTTCTGAAACTGAATGTTGTATTGATACACAGACATGTTGCCTTGCTTGAGATTGCGGAACTCCTCACGCTTGCTCTCAACAACACTTTGTGGAATGTGGTGCGCTTTGAAGTCCCGACAGAAGCCAGTCCAAGTGATCACACGACCTCCTCTGGGATCTTTGTATTGTTGATACCAATCAGCAGCTTGGTCCTTGAGCTGGAAAGAAGCGGACTTGACATAGTCCTCAGGCCTGACATTGCTACATTCAAAATGCTTGTTGATGTCCACGAGCCAATCATCAGCATCCGTGGCCTCGGCACAGTAGCTGAAATACTTGGGCTGATTTGCGAGAAACTGGTTGAGAGTGGCAAAGTGAAACTGATTGTTGCCTTGACCTTGATTTCCTTGATTGCCTTGCCCTTGAGTACGTTCTTGCAAGAGTTGCAGAATCATCTGAGCATTGGCGTTGGTGGCTGCCATGATTGCTTGCCATGCCTCCGGAGGTGGAGGTGGTGGCGGAGGGTTCGCTTGACTCCCTTCATTGCGATCCGGATTCTGACGCGTTGGCGGAGCCATCCTGAAGAGGGTGACATCCGTTAGCATCTTGATAGACAAATAGATAAGTAGAATCAACGGATAGAAATTGCAACATATAGTCCTCACAATAAACATTCGAACGAAGATGAACAAATGAATTCCGTAGTAAATCATCACACTTCCATAAGTTGAGAAGCCACTTGAAAAAGATATGGAATCAACATATGAATTCGAATTAACTCGAATACCACAATACAAAATAAAACAAAGTATTGGCTTGCAAAATAAGCCGGAACAAACATATGATAGATATTTCGTCCGAAGTTTTCGTGGTGGGGCCCACACCGGCTCAATCGTACAGTACCATCATGTACAAGGCTGTGCACATGACATACGAAGCGTCCCCGAGTCGGCAAAGCCATGGACTCTTTAAGACACAACGAGACCACTGTAAAATCAACCGTATACAGGCGGACCACTAGACGTCGAACCCCAATCTCATATCATGCGTCTGTCGGAAAGATATCCTAAGGCTACTTGAATTCCCACTTATAAACTCCCGAAACTTTCTGGTTATGCAATCTGGTGTAGGGGATACAGGGGACACAAAATATATCACCCAAACTAACAATCCCTAGATCCAGTTGTATCCATCCGTCAACACATAACCAAGAAATCTTCGGAAACCGTTTACCTCAACCTTCGAAAAACATCCGTTATACAAGTTATGGCAATACTCCCGAACTCCCGCCCCAGTACTGGGTGGCGTCGAGGTGATCTCACCAACAACTGCATAAAAGAGATTTCGATGTCGGCGAAACTCAGGTATTCCAGAACTGCAACGATAAAATTATGACGACAACACCTCGGAGCTCAACTCCCCGGGACACTGCCACAACCCCTAAATGACAGGAGGCACCAAGAACAATGTTCTCGTCACAAAGCCATCGGAACGATTCCAAGATACCCGCGTGATCCTAAATTTTTTTTAGTGAAATTTGAGGAGAGAAAAGTCAAAACTTCTATGTCAGGAGACCTCACCAGAGCGACGAAGGGACTGAGGAGTAAAAAGAATCCTACTCTCCGATATATATAATCCTAAGACTCAAAACATTTTTTCTAGACTCAACAACGCCAGCGATTCGATCAAGCAGGGGGCTCCTAAGTCGGGGATGGCTCTGATTACCAACTTGTAACGCCCACGATGCGGCTATATCTCCCACGTGTCGAGGCACGACTTAGAGGCATAACCGCATAGTGGTTTTGTCGCAAGAAGGGTCATCTTCACACAATCCCATGTAATGAACAAGAATGGGATAAAGAGTTGGCTTACAATCGCCACTTCACACAATAAATAAATATCAACATACATCATCCAAAATACAATCATATGGACCGACTACGGTCAAAATCCAGATGAAATTAAGACAACCCCAAATGCTAGATCCCCGATCGTCCCAACTGGGCTCCACTACTGATCATCAGGAAAACACACATAGTAACGACCACGTTCCTCGTCGAACTCCCACTTGAGATCGACGCCATCATCTGCACTGGCATCGTCGGCACCTGCAACTGTTTTGGTAGAATCTGTGAGTCACGGGGACTCAGCAATCTCACACCCGCGAGATCAAGACTATTTAAGCTTATAGGAAAGGGAGGTGCAAAGAGGTGGAGCTGCAGCGGCAAAAGCATATATGGTGGCTAACTTGCGCAAATGAGAGCGAGAAGAGAAGCAACGGAACGGACGTCATCTAGCATTGACCAAGAAGTGATCCTGAACACCTACTTACGTCATTCATAACACAGACCGTGTTCACTTCCCGGACTCCGCCGAGAAGAGACCATCACGGCTACACACGCAGTGGATGTATTTTAATTGGGTCAAGTGACAAGTTATCTACAACCGGACATTAACAAATTCCCATCTGCCTCATAACCGCGGGCACGGCTTGCGAAGATACCCTGCAGGGGTGTCCCAACTTAGCCCATCATAAGCTCTCACGGTCAACGAAGGATAAACCTTCTCCCGGAAAGACCCGATCAGTCTCGGAATCTCGGTTTACAAGACATCTCGACAATGGTAAAACAAGACCAGCAAAGCCACCCGAATGTGCCGACAAATCCCGATAGGAGCTGCACATATCTCGTTCTCAGGGCACACCGGATGAGACATCCTACGAGTAAAACCAGACCTCGAGTTTCCAGGAGGGGGCCCCGCAGTCTGCTCAGTTCGGACCAACACTTGAAGGAGCACTGGCCCGGGGGGGTTAAAATAAGATGACCCTCGGGCTCGCGAAAACCCGGGGGAAAAGGCTTAGGTAGCAACTGGTAAAACCAAGGTTGGGCCTTGCTGGAGGAGTTTTATTCAAGGCGAACTGTCAAGGGGGTCCCATAAATCACCCGACCGCGTAAGGAACGCAAACTCAAGGAACATAATCCCGGTATAACAGTAACTAGGGCGGCAAGAGTGGAACAAAACACCAGGCATAAGACCGAGCCTTCCACCCTTTACCAAAATATATAGATGCATTAATTAAATAAGAGATATTGTGATATCCCAACATATCCATGTTCCGACATGGAACAACTTCAACTTCACCTGCAACTAGCAACGCTATAAGAGGGGCTGAGCAAAAGCGGTAACTTAGCCAAACAACGGTTTGCTAGGAAAGGATGGTTAGAGGCTGACATGGCTACAATGGGAGACATGATATATCAAGTGATAGGTAGCGGAGCATGGCAATAGAGCGAACAACTAGTATAGCAAAGATAGAAGTGATTTCGAGGGGTGGTCATCTTGCCTGCAAGGTTCTCAGAGTTGTCGAAAGCTTGATCCTCGTAAGCGTACTCGACAGGTTCCTCGTTCACGAACTCGTCTCCCGGCTCTACCCAAGACAAGAACACAAACAAACGGAACCACAATCAAGAACGAGAAATGCGCAAGCAACATGATGCAAAACATGTATGATATGCAAGATATGATATGCGATGCATATGCGTGCTCCGGAAGGAAAATGATGAACATGGCAGTAACTTGGCACACCAAGCATGCCACTGAAAAGATGAGATGATTTCGGTCGAAATCGATATAAAGATCACCGGAAACGGATGCACGGTTTGCAAATGGCAAGCAAAACAAGAATGACACGAATCTGCGATTAACAGCATGATAGCACTTAAAATGCAACAAGTCACAATGCTAAAGCACCCCAACATAGCAACAAAGCACATGGAAGTAATCTACAGGAGATGCTTGACAAAATATGAACACTGAGCTACAGCTAGTTCACAACATATCAAGCTCAAACAAGCATGTCAATAGTGCAAAAGATTACAGGTTCACAGACTTGGTGAAAAACTGGACATGGCAGAAATCAGCATCAGGTAGCAATGTTCAGAGCACGAAATCAACATGCTACAAGAACTTAACATGGCAAAACAAGGCATGGCAGTGATCTACTAAATGCACATGACAAAAGTCCCTTAATGACCATAAGCCAAAAAGGACCAGAAGATATGATGGCAAGCATGTAAACATAGCAAGTTTCGTTATCAGGTTTCAGACTTAGCAGAAAACAGAGCATGGCAGAAATATTAATATGTAGGCCTCTTTGTGAGCTTGATGCACTCACTACAGAGCAATTCACTACAAACAAAGCATACCTACAGCAATATGGCATGTTTAAGAAGCTATCCATGGCAAGAACAAATACATAGCATGTATGGATCAACTACAATAAGCTTGGCAAAAATGCATATCATGTTAATAATCTGCCAGAAATATTTTATAGCAAAAGCAGAGCAAGATTGAGTCATGCTATGTCAATCCATAATTGCAAAAAAATTGCAGGAATGGATCAACTACAACTATAGCTACAAAACATCCTTACTGAACATCTCCAAAATATGCATGGATCTCTCTGTAGCATCAAGTTTACATGGCAACAAAATTACAGCAGACAAGGACTTAGAGAAATCACTGTCCCTGAAATCAGAAATATTACGGGGCCTACTTTGCATGCTTGTGCTAGTCACCACAGAGATCACAAAAATACATGGACTACACCACTAAAAAGATGGCATGGCATACTTCAAAACACATGTAGAGCTCATGCTGAAAAGATGCACAGAATAAATGATACAAAAAAGACAAATCTCCAAGTTCTGATAAGAACCAGAGAATAACAGCAACTAGCCCTCTTCCAACAGAGATTTGGGCATCAAGATGACCTCTAATGAACTTGGTGCAATTGAACAAACTGAAGAGCATCACGAGGCGAACAATTTGACATACTACATGCGCTAATCGGAGCTACATGCGCAGAATTATGGCATCGGGAACAGGAGCACTTGCTAAGAAAAATTAGTGACTTACAGAAAAAAAAGGGTCGAGGAGAAGTCAACGGGGGCTATTACCAGATCCGATCGAGGGAGCTCCTCGAGCTCGAGCTC
>NC_057799.1:115004319-115056545 GCF_018294505.1 Triticum aestivum
CGCGGTGGAGGATCCGGACGTGTCCGTCGGCAGGCGATTTCGTCCGGCGGCGCGCGGTGGAGAAGCTAGGGTTTCGTCTGCGATTCCGTTTTTCGGGATGCCCACATATAAATAGGTAGAGGGAGCTAGGAGACTCAAATGAGGTGCGGTTTTCGCCCACATGATCGTGATCGAACGACCTAGAACATGGAAGAGAGTTTGGTTGGTTTTGGGCTGGTTTTAGAGGGGGTTTTGCTGGACACTCAAATGGACTTTGCGGATGCCCGGTTAACCGTTGGAGTACCAAACGACCTCCGAATGGAACGAAACTTGACCGGTAGTCTCCGGGTGGTATATTAAGACCACTTGACAAGCCTAGGTCCATTCTGAGAAAGTTTGACACACGCACACGAAAGAAAACAAGAGGGGTGCACCGGAGGAGATAGGAGCGCTGGATTGGAAAACGGACAACGGGGAAAATGCTCGGATGCAAGAGACGAACACGTATGCGAATGCAATGCACATGATGACATGATATGAAAATGCATGACATGAAAAAATACAAAACGAAAGACAAAACCCGACAACGGAGGGAAAATCATAACACATAGCCGAAAATGGCAAGAGTCGGAGTTACAAATATGGCAAGTTACATGCGGGGTGTTACAAACAAGTATGTTCCTGTGTCCATCTTAGCATTAATGAGCTCCTGAATGTATGGAGCATACCCACAACTCCTCTTTTGATCAGCAGCTGTCCTCTTGATTGTCTCTACAATCAGGCTCATGACTTTAAACTTTTGAGGGACATAAAAAATTTGCAACATGTTGATGGAATGTCCTCGGATCATCTTGTGATCTCCTGACTTTGGTAGCAATGTGTGCCTTAGAATGGTGTTGATGGTAGGCAAACCAGACAACAAATAATGTATAGACCCAAGCTTGTGTGTCTCCAAAGCTTTATCAGGGATCTCTTTGTACATGTTAGCCATAGTGTTGTGGTCTTTCTTCTTCGTTGCATACACATCTAAGTCATCTTCATGTTCCTCTGGGACATTGATCAGCTTGGCCCATTCTTCAATAGTGGATTGGTACCTAGTACCTTCAGACATCCAAATGATCTTCCCATCTGGGTAAAAGTGAGCAGTGGAGTAAAACTGCGTGATCAACTCATCATTCCATTTTGTGAGCTTCTGCCCAACAAATTTGTCAACTCCACATACTTTGAAGCTGTCATAAACTCCTGGGAAGTGATATTCATTCTCCTTGATGTATTCCCAATCAACCCATCTCATATCACAGACAATTGGCTTCTTGTCAAGCAGAATGGTCTCATAAAAGTCTTGTCGTTCTTTGGTATGAAATCGGTAATCAACTGCAGTCCTCCTCCTTACAGCATAGGGATCAGACTGCCTCCACAATCTCAGTCCAGCATCCTTTCTGATATGCATGTCCTCAGCACTGGATGAGCATCATTGTGGTCTGGAATCTTGGGTTTAAGCTTTCTCAAAAAAAGAGACTCTTCATCCTCTTCTTCAGCTTGAGGCACTGGGGCCTTGTTCTTCTCTCCTGCAGGAATACTTCTAGTGTTTCTCTTGGGCTTTGGGGGTTTCTGAGCTTGAGCTTTGGGAGCAGACTTGGGCTTAGATGGAGCAGCTCCTGACTTAATTGCATCTCCCATAAGCTTCTGAGCTTTGGGTGCTGGTGGAACATCCTCTTCCTCTTCTTCTTCTTCTTCATCAGAAGAATGCTTCTCAAATTCAGCCATGGGGTCTACCTTGTTGCACCATCTTCCCCTTTTTCTCTCCTTCTTTTTCTTTTCCTCAGCAGCATCTTCTCCTCCAGTTGACTTGGAGGGTTCCTGAGTGGATGCCCTGGCTTTAGACATTGGGACTCTTCTGGCAGGTGCCTTCTTGTTCAAGCCTGGCTCAGTTGCAGCAGCTGTGCCATACTCTTTCTTCAGCACTTTCTTCTTTGAGGTGGCCTCATCCTCAAAAGCCACATAATCTTCATCCTCAGAGTCTGAGGTTCTCTTCTTCCTTGCTCTAGTGGCTTCCTTGGGCAAGTTACTAGGTGTGCTTCTACTGCCCTCATCATAGCTGCTTGAGGGATCTGAACCCTCACTCAGTTGCGCTTGTTCCTCAGATCTGTTCTGACTGTCACTCTGGTCAGACATCTTGGCAAACACACTGACAACAGACCTTGTGAATAGATGTAGATGAGGTAGAGTGGATGAGCATCACAAAGTGCAGAGTTTTTGTAAAATAGATGACTTAAAAGCTTAGTTTTAGTTCTCCACAGAAAGCATTTCGGAGCTACCGATTTGATAAACTCGGTGATACCGAAGCAATTTTTGGAGCCTAAACATGTGAACTCGGTCAGACCGAGTCACAGTTCGGTGGCACCGAGACTGCTAGGGTTTCACACAGAATTGAACTCGGTCACACCGATGTGCAGTTTTCGGTCAGACCGAAAATGCATGTGCTATGGCCTAAGCCAAATCGGTGAGACCGATTTCTACAACTCGGTCAGTCCGAGATGAGTTTGGCGGAGACCTAACCCTAAATTTTCAAATCAAATCTAACCTAAGGGATGTTTTCAGTGGATAGATCGTTTCCATACGTGGTAAAGATCATGGCAAAGCAATGTGCTATGAACCAGAGTTAAGGAATAGCACACAGAGTCGAACCCATACCCTAGTTCAGCGGAGGTTCGCTACGGCGACAATGGCGGAGCAGATTTCCATTGACGGTGATGGAAACCAGCGGTGGGAGGTCGCTGGCGGCGAGGAGACGATCCGGAGACCTGAGGAGGCAGAGCAGGACACACACGCGGGTGAAGGGTTTTGGAGGAATTTCCAAAATTCAACCCGTCGGTATATATATCCTGACCCTGTCGGTGTGACCGAGTGGAACAACTCGGTGGCACCGAGATGCAGAATCACAAGTGGTTACTGCAACTCGGTGTGACCGAAAGGTTCAAATCGGTTGCACCGAGATAGAAAACCTAGATCAACTTAGTGAACTCGGTGTGACCGAAGTGGATGACTCGGTCATACCGAAATGCACAAAGAGGTTTTGGAAGTTTAAGTCTATGACAAATCGGGGACTCCGAGTGCTCCTCACACAGAGTGGTTCGAATCTGACTTGATGAAACTTTGTGATGTAGCATGAATAGAGTTTGAGACGAGAAAATCATAGATAGCTAGAGGGAGTTCTTAGGCATTCTTGTCCATCCATTTGGCAAAAGAGAAAAAGCCAAACAATCAAAGCAACAAATGGATGTCCTCAAATGAGTAAAATATGCAATCAACATGCTCAGACAATAAAACGGCAAATGAAATATGTGACAAAGCATGCACAAACACTCTAGCATCTATCAAGCAATTGGTGATGACTAGGTCATCTATATATGAGTATATTGACTAAGGAGTCAAATGAGAACATTTGATCATAGATCATACTCATCGTTTAAGCACAAGTGGGGTTGCCACTTTTACATAAAACATTGTTGTGTTCACATCATTAGAGTTGCTTTAGCTCAATTGATTAGAGTAAAGCTCCCTCTAGATGTGATATCCCCCCTAAAAGGGATGAACTAACCTTGGGTTTGTCGATGATGACTTCATGTAGGTGTTGAAGATGTGGACGCTCAATGTTGATGTAGATCATTTCGAGCAATCCATTGGAGTGGGTTGCACTTTCAATACCTACACGGGTTAGTCCCACAAGGAACAAACAAGGATATCCATAGACATAGAGTGATGTACACACAAGATGATGTCCATGAAAGAATTTGGTTACCTTGTCCATTGTCTTACCAACAAGAGGGTTTGTGACTCCTTGAACTAGTGCATGATTTGGAAGTTGTTTGCACTTGTCCTTGCCAAAATGATATGAGTGAAATATGTTGGCGGAGTCACCCTCAAGAACTCTCTAGTCCTTCTTCTTCGGGATCCACACCATCTTGATGGGAATCCTTGGAGTTGTGGTTGTACTTGATGACTTAGAACTTGATGTAGTCTTGGGAACCCACTTGACCAAGGCCTTGGGAGCTTCTTCAAATGCATCAATCTCCTCTTGAAGCTTATCCTTGCCTTTTTGCTTGTGGTCTTGTGGTGGAATATCATCTTGAGCTTGCGTTACTTGGAAGGAAGTAGGATCATACTTCTCTTGTTGAGGAACAAACTTTGTCTTGGGGTATTGATCTTCTTCCCACTCAACTCCATTGGCATTGAACTTTCGTTCAAAACCAACACCTTGATTCTTCCGGTGTCTTCCTTCCTTGCGTACAATTTCCTCAAATTGCTTACTTCCGGCAAGGCTCTTGTAAACACCTTTCTCTATAATTCCCTTCAATAAGCTATTTTCTTGATCAAGTGTAACTGGGCTAAGACAATCATTAGTGGAATCAAGAGAACTACTAGAAGCAACAATATTTGATTTAGCATGATTATTGTTACTACTAGATGAAGAATCTTTCTTACTCTTGTTGCTAGATTTTACTCGTGGCATGTAAGGAGACAAGATTAAATGTTTGGCAATGTAAGAATAAATTTTCTTGCGAATATCATCATTGATTGCTTTTAAGAACTCATGCTCTTGCTCAAGGCTGAGCTTTCCAAAGCATAGCTTCTCATGAGTCTTTAAAAGTTCTCGATGATCTTCCAAGGTAGCTTCATGAGCTAACTTAAGAGTGTTTAGTTCTAGTTAGACGCTCAATCTCCTTCTTATCATCGTCATTTGTTTTGTCTTGATTAGCATGATTAATAGCAAGTTCATCATAGTTTTCATCACTAGAGTTGTCAACAAGTAAATCATCATCACCTAGCAAATCTCTTCATCACTATTGAAATCAAGGTACTCGGGTGTGATACCTTTAGGCCTTTAGCCATGAAGCATCTTCCAATTCCTTCATTTGGTGATTCAAATATGTCATAGGAGTTGGTTGACACAAGTGCTAGACCGGCAACACCTTCATCTTGAGTATATTCGGAGTCGGAGTGATAACTTCTTTCGGAGTGATTATCGGAATCGGAGCCGGATACCCATTCACCAACATGAGCTTGATGTCTTCGTTTTGTGTAGCTCTTTGATGATTTGTCCTTCCTTTCCGAATCCTTGCTTCTCCGAGAGGTTCTTCGTTCATAACGATCATATATACTCCTTCTCTCTCTTGGTGGCGATTCTTCTCTTCTACTTCTTCTTTTGGGAGAATCTTCTCTTCTTTTGTAGGGAGCCGTATACTCATTGGAGTAGTGTCCGGGTCTTCCACAATTGTAGCAATTACGTTCACGACTTGGAGATCTTTGGTCATTGTAGGACCTTGGCTTGGAACTTCTCTCGTTGCTTCTTCTCTAGTAGAACTTGTTGAAGTTCTTCACCATTAGGCTCAATTCTTCACTGAAGGTTTGTTTCTCACTTGAAGATGTGTGAGCATCATATGAGGCTTTGTAAGCACCACTTGACTTGTTGTGAAGCTCTTCCTTATCCTTGAGTGACATCTCATGAGCAACAATTCTTCCAATGACTTCCGTAGGCTTGAGATCTTTATAATTGGGCATCATTTGGATCAATGTGCACATGGTATCATATTTTCCATCCAAGGCTCTTAGGATCTTCTTGATGATGAATCTATCGGTCATTTCTTCACTTCCTAAGCCGGCAATCTCATTTGTGATGAGAGCAAGCCTAGAGTACATTTCAGCGACACCTTCACCATCCTTCATTTTGAACTTGTCAAGCTGACTTTGAAGCACATCCAATTTGGATTCCTTGACGGAGTTGGTACCCTCGTGCATATCAATCAAAGTATCCCAAATTTCCTTTGCATTCTCAAGACGGCTGATTTTGTTGAATTCTTTAGGGCACAATCCGTTGAAGAGAATATCACAAGCTTGAGCATTGTATTGCAGCATCTTCAACTTTTCCGCGGTAGCTTCACGGTTTGGTTCTCTCCCATCAAAGAATTCACCTTGCAAGCCAATACACACAATAGCCCAAATGGCAGGGTTATGTCCAAGAATATGCATTTTCATCTTATGCTTCCAACTAGCAAAATTAGTACCATCAAAGTAAGGACCTCTACGGTGGTAATTTCCCTCGCTAGACGCCATACTCTCCTAGGTTGTGAGACCAAGGCTATGATCACCAAAAGCTATGGAAATCAAGGCAAATGGAGACCATAGCTCTGATACCACTTGTAGGATCGAAAGTATGTCTAGAGGGGGGTGATTAGACTACTTGACTAAATAAAAATCTAGCATTTTCCCAATTTTAAGTCTTGGCAGATTTTAGCAACTTTGCACAAGTCAAGCAATCAACCTACACATGCAATTCTAAGAGTATAGCAGCGGAATGTAAAACAATTGCACATGAATGTAAAGGGAGGAGTTTGAGGGAGCAAACACAATGTAGACACGGAGATTTTTTATCCGTGGTTCCGATAGGTGGTGCTATCGTACATCCACGTTGATGGAGACTTCAACCCACGAAGGGTAATGGTTGCGCGAGTCCACGGAGGGCTCCACCCATGAAGGGTCCACGAAGAAGCAACCTTGTCTATCCCACCATGACCGTCGCCCGCGAAGGACTTGCCTCACTAGGGTAGATCTTCACGAAGTAGGCAATCTCCTTGCCCGTACAAACTCCTTGGTTCAACTCCACAATCTCGACGGAGGCTCCCAAGTGACACCTAACCAATCTAGGAGACACCACTCTCCAAAAGGTAATAGATGGTGTGTTGATGATGAACTCCTTGCTCTTGTGCTTCAAAATGATAGTCTCCCCAACACTCAACTCTCTCTCATAGGATTGGATTTGGTGGAAAGATGATTTGAGTGGAAAGCAACTTGGGGAAGGCTAGAGATCAAGATTTATGTGGTTGTAATGGAATATCTTGACCTCAACACAAGTGTAGGTGGTTCTCTCTCAGAAAATGTATGTTGGAAGTGTAGGCATGTTCTGATGGCTCTCTCCACGAATGAAGAATGGGTGGAGGGGTATATATAGCCTCCACACAAAATCTAACCGTTACACACAAATCACCAAACTCGGTGGGACCGAATAATGAAACTTGGTCAGACCGATTTAGTTCAAAATGTGAACGTTAGGATTTTTGGTGGGACCGACATGTCAACTCGGTGGGACCGATTTCATTAGGGTTAGGGCATAACGTAATCTCGGTGAGACCGATTACACAAACTTGGTGAGACCGATTTTGGTAACAGGCTAATAGAGAGTTGGTCAGGCAAACTCAGTGGGACCGATTCGCTCATCTCGGTTGGACCGAAACGTTGCGAAGGGGAAACAGAGAGTTTGCATTGCGAACTCGGTGGGACCGATCGCTCATCTCGGTTGGACCAAAACGTTACGAAGGGAAACAGAAAGTTTGCAATCCCATCTCAGTGAGACCGAGATCCCTATCGGTGAAACCGAAGTGACTAGGGTTTGTGGCAGTGGCTATGTCAACTAAACTCGGTGGCACCGGATAGAAAGATTTGGTGGGGCCGAGTTTGACTTTTGGTTTGGGACATGTGTGGATGTGAGAAAGTGGTTGAGGGTTTTGGATCATATCACTAAGCATTTGGGAAAGAAACCCATTAAGCAACACCTCATCCCCTTTTAATAGTATTGGCTTTTCCTATGGACTCAATGTGATCTTTGTAAGTGCATCTAGTGCCCCTTAGTGATTTTGGTGTATTGAAGACTTATAGGTTAAGGGACTAATGTGTTTATGAGTGTACACAGGTCTATAAGTCTATGAGGAGTTTGATATTTACAGAGAAAGTCGACCCCTAAAAATGAAGTTCTTCGACTGAAGACTTTTGATTTCTGGAGACTTTCTGAGGACTTTGAAAGTGAAGAAATTTGTGTGACCTTGAAGACTTGGTATTCATTTGAGGAACATGAAGCGTGAAGACTTTTGTTTTTGTAGTTTCATTTTCTCCTTCTTGAGTCATCGGAAACACCGTACTGTTAAAGGGGGTCGAGGCAATACTAAGGAAAAATTTCCATGTGACGCCCAACTCAAAATCCTACACCTACCAATCCCTTCGAGTGAAGCCATTGGAAATCTCACACAGTTCAGTCATATTCTTTAGTGATAGAGACGAAGTTCTTCTGGTCTCTGAGGAATTTGTTCTGACTGAGGAGTTAGAAATTCGCCAGTGCGGATTGCCTACACAGTGAGGAACATGATAGCCCTGAGGAATTTGATACTCAAATTTCCGACCGTTGCTGTGCTATGCGCCAGCTGTCTCAAAATTTGTACCCACCTAACGGTCATATCATTGAAGGGCATTTATGTCTTATCATGACGGGCTGCTCTCTAGGCTATAAATAGCCGCCCCCTACAACCACTAGCTGGTTGGCTGCTCCGAGAGAAACTGACATTTGTCATTTGAGAGCATCCCATCCTCCTAGGACTTTGAGCGAAAATCATCAAGTGAGAAAAAACCCAAACCCAAATACCTACAAACCCAAAGTGATTGAGCATCACTGAAGAGATTGATCCTGCGTGGATCCGACGCTTGTTACCTTTGAAGACTGTGCTTCTTCCAGACGGTTAGGCGTCATGGTCTAGAGCATCCAAGAGGAATTGTGGATCGCCGAGTGACCGAGTTTGTGAAGGTTCGGAAGTCACCTGAAGACTTACCACGAGTGATTGGGCGAGGTCTCTGTGACCTTAGCTCAAGGGGAATACGCTGAGGACTAAGTGTCCTGGACTGTGTGTTCAGGATTGGGTGTCCGGGACTGTGTGTCCTCAGGTTTAAATACCTAGCCGCCCTAACCAGATGTACAACTGAGACAGCAGTTGGAACTGGTCTACCAAATCATTGTCTTCACCAAGCCAACTGGTTCTATTTCCTCAACTCTTTCATTTCTTCATAACTGTGTTGTGCACTTCTTCATAGCTGTGTTTGAAGACTTTGACTGAAGACTTTCTCAATTTCCTCAGTTCAATTCCTTCAGTCTGTTTGTCTTCATCCTGTGTTATCCTGTGTTTATGCTTTCTGTACTCTGTGCTTGTCTTCATTTCATCATGATGACCATGCTTGTGTTCTGCTATGCATACTTTTGAGTACTTATTCTGCTGCAAGTAGTTCTTCGCTAAGGAATTTCCTCACTGGAAAATTCATCGGTGAAGAATTCATAAAAATCGCCTATTCACCCCCCTCTAGTCGATATAACGCACTTTCAATTGGTATCAGAGCGAGGTACTCCCTTGTTCTGTGTGATTTTGGTTTAACCGCCTGGAGTTTTAGTTATGTCGACCGCAGGTATGAAGAAAGTGACATGCTCCATCTTTGACGGTCACGAGTATCCCAAGTGGAAGGCCATGATGAAGAAGCGCCTCATGGCGATGAACAGCAAACTGTGGACCGTCACTGAGATTGGTCTTACCGATCTGTGCAAGACGGCGGAAGCTGATGACATTCGCAAGTACACTCTTCTCAACCTCACGGCTAAGGACGTCATCTGCTCCTGTCTGTCACAAAATCAGTTCAGCAACATCATGCATCTCAATCATGCGAAGCTTATCTGGGACCGTCTCTCTGAGGTCTATGAAGGTCATCGAACCCGTCATGATCCTTGGTTTGAGGACTTCAAGGAATCTCTCAAAGCGATGACATTCGAACCAGAATCATCATCCTCTTCATCATGCCTTATGGCAAAAAGTGCTGAGGTAAATGAATGCTACCTATCCGAGTCAAGTGATGGTGAATCTGGTGATGAATTTGGACCCAGCTATGTCAAACTTGCTTCCCTTGCCACTAAACAACAAAGAGCTTTGGAAAAGGTTCAATACATGCTAAATAAGAGCGATGATATGTTGGGTGAAGAAATGGATCAGTCAAAAGCTTTGGCTGAAAGTCTTCAAAGACTTCATACTAAGTATAACACCCTTCAAGATCAACATAACACTCTCTTATCTGATCATGAGAAGCTTTCTTATGATTTTCTTCAAAGAAAGCAAGATCTTGAGAAGCTAAGAGTGAGTTATGAAGATCTTCAGAAGGAGCGCGATTCATTACTTGCTCAACAAATCAGTGCTGCTCAAGAAGAATTTGTTCCTCCATGTTTGAAATGCATTGAACGTGAATCTGCTAATTCTTCACCTGAATGTTCAAATGCTTCTAATGCTACAAATTCTTCAACTGTCTCTGCTATCACTAATTCCTCATCTGAGGACACTTCTAGTATCACTGACGATGCAGGGCTGAAGGAATTGTACATGACAGGCATGTACAAAAGCCTCAAAGGGCATCAGACTCTTTGTGATGTGCTCAAAAAGCAGATCCTCAACAGGAACCCTAGGAAAGAGGGTATTGCCTTTGAGAGGAAACTCAATGCTGATGGTACATATTGGAAGCCTGAGCAGTACCCCAAAACCTCATGGGTTGCTGCAAAGGGACCTCCAGTTGATCCATCTAATCTATCGGGCTTTACATTTGAATCTCCTCATTCTTCTGATGAGTCATTTGACTCCAACTATAAACTGTTCAAAAATCAGAATGGTGAAGTATTTGCTAGATATGTTGGCACTAACTGCAGGAACAGTTCCCCTATGAAGAAAATCTGGGTTCCCAAAAGGTGCCTTGAAATTCTTCAGGTGAATGTCCTCATGACACCACCTATGAAGAATAGGAACCCCAGATCAAATTCTTCATATGGACCAAATTCTTCATATGGATCCAAGTCCTCATACGGACCAAATTCCTCACGTGGATCAAATTCCTCAAAAGGATCAAAGTCCTCATATGAATATCATTGTGCTAACAACTCTGTTTCGCAGGGTAGGATGAAGGGTTATGAATATGAGCATTATTCTTCTAATCATTATGTTCATAAGTCCTCGAAGAATTTCTCTGCTTATTCATATGCTTACCCTAACTCCTCTTATGTGAAACGAAATGGATTGGCTTCTATGCCACCTTTCTCATATGGAGCTCGCAGAGTGATGAACTCTTTGCCACCCCTTCATATGTGGGTGGTGAAGAAAAAGAACTAATCTCTTATGCAGGGTCAGGTCTCCAGACGTGCTCAAACGTCTGAAGAATTTGCTGGAGACCTGAAAGGTGCCTGAAAGGACGCAGGCTAATCATGAAGAAATGAACTTTCATTTCTCACATCCTCATACCGCTTTATCTGTTGCATTGCTTGATGAAATTGATCTGATGAATTGTGATGTCATATTCTTCACTGATGAAGTATATGAAGTTCGTAAGCTGCACTAATTCATCTGCAGGATGATCAACCCAAAGCCACTGAGTGGGTCCCCGATAGTGGATGTACAAATCACATCACTGGTGACAAGAATCTATTGATGGATGCTCCCTTATCACCATCGCATCTGAAGCATATCATCTTCGCTGACAAAGGCAAAAGTCAGGTATTGGGTCTAGGTAAGGTTGCGATCACAAAGGATCGACACATGGACAAAGTCATGCTTGTCGAGTCCTTAGGATACAACCTCATGTCTGTCTCAATGCTTTGTGATCTTGATATGTGTTGTCTTTGGCAAGTATCGTTGTGTTGTGGTTATGGAAGCTGACAATTCCAAAGTCTTCGAAGGCTTTAGGAGAGGAGACTTGTATATTGTTGATTTCTCTACAGGACCGCAACCAGCCGTGTGCCTACTTGCAAAAGCTTCAGAAGGCTCGCTATGGTATCGACGACTTGGTCATGCAGGCATGAGGAATTTGCACACGCTTGCGAAGAAGAAGCATGTCATTGGCATTGAGAATGTCAAATTCCTCAAGGATCACTTCTGCGGAGCCTGTGAAGCTGGAAAGATGACCAAGGCTAAGCATCCAGCGAAGACTATCATGACCACTACTCGACCATTCGAATTGCTTCACATGGACCTCTTTGGTCCTAATCATTACTCAGCTGTCACAAATGATGCATCTCTCTATGGCTTAGTTATTGTTGATGATTACTCTCGATACACATGGGTACACATTGTTACTTACAAACATGAAGTGTAGGAAGTCTTCAAACGATTTTCCTCAAGGGCTTCAACCAACTTTGGTGTGAAGATCAAGCACATCAGAAGTGACAATGGAACTGAGTTCAAGAATTCTGGTCTCGATGACTATCTTGATGAACTTGGTATTACTCATGAGTTATCAGCTCCTTACACTCCTCAGCAGAATGGCGTCGTGGAGCGCAAGAACAGAACTCCTGTTGAGATGGCTTGCACTATGCTTGATGAGTACAAGATGCCTCGTCACTTCTGGATTGAGGCAATTTATACTGCGTGCCACATCATCAACAGGGTATATCTTCACAAATTCTTCAAGAAGACTGCCTATGAACGCCGCACTGACAAGAAACCCAATGTGAGTTATTTCAAAGTCTTCGGTGCTAAATGTTGGATTAGAGATCCTCATCACAATGCTAAATTTGCACCGAAAGCACATGAAGGTTTTATGCTTGGTTACGAAAAGGACTCGCACACCTACAGAGTCTTCAACAACGTTCTTCACAAGGTTGTTGAAACTGTAGATGTGCGGTTCGATGAAACTAATGGCTCGCAAAGAGAGCACCTACCCTCTGTGATAGATGAACCAGCACCTAAGGAAACTATCAAGTTCAAGGCTACTGAGGATGTCATTCCTATCGAAGAATCTGCTGAAGAATTCATTCCATAACGTGAAGAACGTCGAGCTAATGCACCTGAAGAAAATGGTGCTGAAGAAAATGCTGATCAAATTCCTCGACGACAACAAACTCATCCTCGCGTTGCAAAAGAAGTGCAAGTCGACAAGATCATCGATGACATTGAAGCACCAGGTCCTCTGACACGCTCAAAAGCTTCACATTTATCTAACTTTTGTGGGCACTATGCTTTTGTCTCTATCACAGAGCCCGCTAAGGTAGATGAAGCATTTTTGGAGCCTGAGTGGATTTAGGCCATGCAAGAAGAATTACATCAATTCGAACTCAACAACGTCTGGGAACTGGTTAGACGTCCAGATCCTCGCAAGCACAATATCATTGGCACAAAGTGGATCTACCGCAACAAGCAAGATGAAAATGGCCTTGTGGTGAGGAATAAGGCATGACTTGTAGCTCAAGGCTACACACAGGTTGAAGGAATTGATTTCGATGAAACTTTTGCACCTGTTGCTAGACTTGAAGCTATTCGCATATTACTTTCTTATGCTAACCATCATGATATCACTTTATATCAAATGGATGTGAAAAGTGCATTCCTCAATGGTAAGCTTGAGGAAGAAGTATATGTTGCTCAACCCCCAGGTTTTGTAGATCCAAAGCATCCCGACAAAGTCTTCAGACTCAATAAGGCCCTCTATGGCCTCAAGCAAGCCCCTCGGGCATGGTATGATACTTTGAAGGAATTCCTCATGAAGAAAGGCGTCAAACCCGGTTCACTAGACCCTACTCTTTTCACTAAATCTTATGATGGTGAATTGTTTGTGTGCCAAATATATGTTGATGATATTATCTTTGGCTGTACTGACCAACGTTATAGTGATGAATTTGCCTATATGATGAGTGAAGAATATCAAATGTCTATGATGGGAGAATTGAAATTCTTCTTTGGTCTTCAAATTCGTCAACAGCGCAATGGCATATTCATATCTCAGGAGAAATACCTCAAGGATGTACTGAGGAAATTCGGCATGCAAGATTGCAAAGGCGTCAAAATTCCGATGCCCACAAATGGCTATCCGTGCACTGATGAAAATGGTATTGACTTTGATCAAAAGGTATACCGCTCCATGATTGGTTCTTTATTGTATTTATGTGCATCTAGGCCAGATATTATGCTTAGTGTTTGCATGTGTGCCCGATTTCAAGCTACACCGAAGGAATCACACCATAAGGCTGTGAAACATATTCTTCGATATCTAGCTCACACACCAACACTTGGATTATGGTACCCCAAGGGCTCGGCTTTTGATCTCATTGGATATTCTAACTCTGACTATGCTGGTGATTGTGTGGACCGCAAGTCAACATCTGGTACATGTCATTTCCTCGGACGATCTTTGGTCTGTTGGTCCTCGAAGAAATAGAACTGCGTATCACTGTCTACTGCTGAAGCTGAGTACATTGCTGCTGGTTCTTGCTGTGCTCAATTGCTGTGGATGAAGCAAACTCTCAAGGACTATGGCGTCAATGTGAAGAATGTGCCTCTCTTCTGTGACAATGAGAGTGCCATCAAGATTGCTCACAACCCAGTTCAGCACTCGAAGACAAAGCACATTCAGATTCGTCATCATTTTCTTCACGATCATGTGTTGAAGGGCAACATTTCTATTGAGCATGTGAAGACTGAAGAACAGCTAGCCGATATCTTCACAAAGCCCTTGGATGAGAAGAGATTTAGCAAGTTGCGGTGTGAGCTAAATATCCTAGAATCTTCGAATGTTCTTTGAAAAGGACACTCATCCTAACACTTATGCAAAATTGATGACTTAGATGTGCAACACATGAAGAAACGTTTTTCTTCAATCAATGAAGAATAACACTCTAAGTGTGAAGAAATTAATGAAGAATTTGATTCTCAGAGCCCTACGACAATTGTATACGGTGTCTGAAATCATCATTCTTATACGGTGGGTCACGCCACCACAAAAGTTGAAAATCTTCAATTTGAGTTTTTCCTCAGTTGTTCATGTTCTTCAACTTTGCATTGTCTTCACCTTCTCCGTTGTTTTTCTTCATTGGCTATATATATATATATATATATATATATATATATATATATATGAGTTTATGTCCTCTACAACATTCACTTATGGCTAATTCTTCAAGTTGGTTTTTCTGCTAAGTGAATGTGATCGGACCCTTCCCCCTCTATGCTATACTCAACCCAATCTATTCACAAATTCTTCATGTGCGTTCTATTTGAAACTCGTTCAAAATCTTCACTGTGTCCGTGTCAGCTGAAGAATTTGCGAAGGAACGTTAAAACTTATCTTATCCAAATTTCGGCTTTGCCGCTCAAACCGTTCCGCACCCCACGATATACTTATCTATTCACCCACGATCTAACACGATCTCCACTTCTCAGTACGTGGGTGACACATGGCAAGCGAATGAGAAGGGTCAGGGGCACGTTCGTCCAATTTCTTCGGGCGAACAGTTTTTCACCATGGCTATAAATACCCCCTCTCCCCTTCCTCACTTCCTTTACTCCGCTCGACCTCTCTCCAGCTCGAGCTTCTCAAAACCTAGCGCCGCTGCTACTTCATCGTCGCTGGTGAGGAAGAGCTTCACTGCCTCGACCTCGTCGCCGCCGTACTCGCGCCGGCCGCGGAAATCTTCACTCCACCGCCGCCGTAGCCGTCTTCCTCCGCCAAGTTAGGGCGTGGAAGATCTGCACAGACGAACTTCTCATCTCTACCTCACAGTTCGTCGTGTTCTCTGTCCAGGGTAATTAAAAGTTCCTTTTACTGCCCTCTTTGATTCAAATGATTTCTACAAAATCTTCAAAGGTGTTTATTCTTCAAATTCTACACACACTAAACACCTCACATGTCATCTGTTCTTGATTCGTTTCTCTAAGCAATAATTTTTCTTCAAGATTCCGCAATTGTGTGGATCTTCGATCTATACAACTCTGGAACCTAAGACAAAGAACGCTTAGTGAAATTCTTCAAGACTCATCTGGTCAAATTCCTCAAACTTGTTCTTTTTGAAAAACCTTCTGAGAACGCATATGACCTCTCCAAATTCCTCGCAACTATACTCTGTTCACAGGTACTCATGTCCGCTGCTGAATCACTAGGTTCTCATCAACTTGACTCATTTGCAGCGTTCCTCAAAGAAAAGTTGCATACTTCTTCAGATAATTCAATTGTTCAAATTCCTCATCTGAAGAAAATGGCTGATGGAAAGAAGCCACAGAAAGGAGGAAAGAGGCATGAGATCAACACTGCTTTTGAAATCTCTGAGGACATCTATGCTGGGTACTGCACACCCCCTGAGGAAGATAAAAATCAGCGCAAGGTGCGCATTCAGAAGATAGAGAGGAGATGGGCAAGAGAGTGGAGGGAGTACAGATACGTTACTCCCAAGTATATGAAGATATTCGCACTCAATCCTCCATGCTCAAGACCTCCGTTGGCACCTGTCCAAGAAGCTGATCTCACCAGCCTCAAGCGTGGTGAAGATTATCCTGATGAATGGGCCAAGCACCAGGCCAAGTTGGCCAAACAGGCAAAAGAAGCAGTGAGGAAATTCAACGAAGACTCTGCTGCTGCTGCTGCTGCTGCTGCCGAGGTCTTTGTCAAGCCGAAGAAATCCATGGCAAAGAAGCCTGCGCGTAAGCCAAGTGCTTCACCTTCAATGCCCTCACGGCCAATTCCTCACACTGTTCCTGCTCCTCCAAAGTCCTCAGCTGCTCCGACCAAATCCTCAGCACCTGTGCATCTTGCCACATGCCAAAGGACTACAGGCATCTCTATTGCCTCAGGAGCTTCAGCTAGTTCCTCAGCTGCACCAAATTCTTCAACAGGACCCTCTCTGCTGAAGACAAAGACCACTGCTGGACGAGGCTCTCGCCCAAGTCCTCACAAGAAGCAGGTCGCCTTCCAAGAGCCGTCTGAAGAAGACGAAGCTGATGATAAATAACTTGCTGAAATCATCAGAGATAGGCAAGTCAGGGCCGCTAGAGCCAAGGGCACAAATGTGCCTCTACTTTTGGATCCAAAGTTGATCCTTGATTACATTGATCTCTGGCACAAGGAACCAAACACTCCTATGCTTGACTTCAAGCTGACTCCTGGCCAAAGTCATATGCCGACTGCCTTCATCCAAGAAGAGAAATGGAAATTTGAGAAGGCCAGGCAGCTCAAGAAAGCGCAGTACAGGAAGGAGAAATTCCTGAAGAACAACGTTGTCTCTATGACAACTGATGAACTTGTGAAGATCCAGTCTGAAATCAAAGTCCTCAGGGATGACTTGAATGCTTACTATGCTGATTGGAAAGGAGCCAAGGTCAGGTTTGTTAAATTGACTAAGATGTTCACCTCCAATGTTGCAACCCCATTGCAACAAGAAATTCCTCAGGCTGAAGCATCTGCTCAGCCAACTGAAGAACATGCCAACACTGCTGATGATTTTCAGGCTGCTGAAGAAAATGTGAGTTCCAGGGCTGATGACTGCATTCTAGCCACTGAAGAAATTACCAGGGCATCCACTAGCGGTGCGCCTGAAGAAAATGAAGAGGTCAGGGCAACTGCATCAGTTGTGCCTGAAGAAAATCAACCACATTCCTATGCTCCTCTTGCGCCTACCCCAACTCCAATTCTTCCATCTGCATCAGATGTGAAGAAGACCAAGGCTGCAGAGCGTGCAGCTATGAAGAAAAGGAAAGCATCAGCTCCATCAGATTCTTCAGCACCGAAGAAAATGAAGAAATTGACAAGCTCATTTGCTAATCCAATTGATGTTGTTCCTGTTTCCTCCATGCCATCAAAGGAAATCGTTCCTTTTGATGAAGAATAGGTGATCCCTAGCAGATCTGATGAAGAAAATCCTTCTGCTGCTTCATCAGAGCAGATGGATGAAGAAATTGAAGTGGATAAAATCCCTTCAACCCCCACAGTTTCCTCGCCTATGCTTCAGTTTACTGCTGAAGAGGCTGGCATTGAAGAAATGGAAGATGAAGATGTGGACATTGGCTGTACCACACCAGTGATGAATGATGACTTTTGGGAAAGTCAGCACCCCAACTCTCCACTCTTCACACCATTGCAACAAATTCCTCAGTCCCCAGCAACTACAGTTCAAATGGGATCTGATGAAGCTCATGAAGAAATTCCAGCCGCTAGTGCTAAAGAAAATGAAATGAAGAATTGAAGACCCAGGCTGCCACTGAAGAGGAACCAGAAATTCCTCAGCCTGAAGAACCTGAGATTGCGATTCCTGAGGTTGTAATGCAACTGACTGACACTCCTCTGCCCAAACCAAAGGATCCATTCTCAAGGAAGCAAAAATTCAAGGCTAATGATTTCTTCGGCGAGCACGTATTCTTGACTGATTACAACCCCTATGATTCTGCTCGCATTAGGAAGAGGCGTTTCTGGACTGCCAGCCAGGTAAATTTTTATTCTTCAGTGCTGTTCAACAAAGATAAAGTCTTCGATCATGAGCACATTCCTCACGTGGATATGGAATCTCTGCCGTGCTTCGCGCATGTCCTCAGTGTTCTTTACGACGCTGGACTGTTAAATTTCTGCACTGATATATGTGATTGGAATGAAGAGCTCATTCTTCAATTTTATGCAACTCTACACATCACCGAAGACTCTGAAGATGTGAATTCATGGGTGCTGGACTGGATGTCTGAAAATACTCACTACAAGGCACCAGCTACTGAATTGCTTCGTGCTTTGCCTCTCAGTCCTCCCCTTGAAGCTGCTTGTTGCGTCTACAGTGAACCTGAGCTTACAGATCACTATATGCAAGTGCTGATGAAGCCATTGAAGCCAGGTCAGGCCCCAAGAACTAAATTCCTTGTGAAGGAATTGTTATATGTGCCTCGGACTGTCTATCGCATTCTGACGAAGACCATGAGTCCTATCAAGGGCCACGACTCGAATGAAGAAGAAGTCGTTGGCATCATGAAGAATCTGCTTTACAATATCATTCATGGCGTTCCCGTCAACTTCCATGATTTCTTCATGAGGACTCTGGCAAATGTCGCAATGTCACCATTTGAGTTGAAGCCTTATGCTCCGTGGATTACGAGATTCATCAGAACAAGGTCTTCACTCAACTACAAAGCTGATACACTGAACCATTGCAGCTACTTGCCCCCGATTGAAGTCCTCAAACGAACATTTTCCTCAGCTAATGAAAAGGGCAAGGCTACTGCTGTTATTGATGAAGGCATTCGTCCATTGGATGGTAAATTTCGCAAGGCTGCATCCTACTCCACCAATGGTGACTCTGCCACCCATGACTCTGCCGCCAACGCAACCAAGCCAAATCCTCAAGGCACAGCTCCCAGGGTGATGACTGGCCGTGAGCTTCTCCTCAGTCTTCACCAGAAGGTTGATCGCAATCACAAATGGGTCAAGCGTCAGTTTGGTTCAATTCTTCACAACATGACTGCTACCCACAATGCAGTGAAGAAAAACCATAACTACCTTCATGAAACCCTCAACCGCACCTGGGCTGTTCTGTCTCACATTTATAGCATAGAAGATCTGAAGAAAATGGGTCTCAAGGAGGACTTTGACTGGTCTGCACCTCCACCGAAGAAATACAAGAAGGTCAAGGTTCCGTCGTTGGTAGCCAGCTCCTATTCTTCATCGCGCGACACCGATGAACATGAAGACTTGGATGACACTGCGGCAGGCCCTACTACGACAAACGACCCCAACAACGCTGGCGCTCCTTCATCAACTTGATATTCTTCAGGGGCGTTAGTCCTCAGTTTCGAACCTTTTGGTCATTCGATGACAAAGGGGGAGAAATTTGAGTTAGTCTTCAAGCGGGTCTATCTATATGGGCATTTTTTTTCTTAAGTTACAACTCTCGTTCTTCTGATGACTTTGTTGGATCGAGTTGTAAACTTAAACTCTATGGTGGCCTGATACTTTTTCTATTTCTTCTGCATGCTTATTCCTCGTTGATGTTATTGCACGCATGCTGAATTACATCAGTCACCATATTTCATCATGCATTTCAAATTCTTCATATATTATGTCAAATGCGTGTATGAATTACAAGATATAGGGGGAGATCTCCATGATTCAACTCTTCAAGTGTGCATTGCTTCAAAAGCAAATTCCTCACTATGCACATCTTCAGGGGGAGTTCTTCTATATCTTGCAATCAGAATCCTCAATTGCAGTATTTATACTTCATATGTTTATCCCCGTTGAAAACTTAACCTATATTGTCATCAATCACCAAAGAGGGGGAGATTGTAAGTGCATCTAGTGCCCCTTAGTGATTTTGGTGTATTGAAGACTTATAGGTTAAGGGACTAATGTGTTTATGAGTGTACACAGGTCTATAAGTCTATGAGGAGTTTGATATTTACAGAGAAAGTCGACCCCTAAAAATGAAGTTCTTCGACTGAAGACTTTGGATTTCTGAAGACTTTCTGAAGACTTTGAAAGTGAAGAAATTGGTGTGACCTTGAAGACTTGGTATTCATTTGAGGAACATGAAGCGTGAAGACTTTTGTTTTCGTAGTTTCATTTTCTCTTTCTTGAGTCATAGGAAACACCGTACTGTTAAAGGGGGTCGAGGAAATACTAAGGAAAAATTTCCATGTGATGCTCAACTCAAAATCCTACACCTACCAATCCCTTCGAGTGAAGCCATTGGAAATCTCACACAGTTCAGTCATATTCTTCAGTGACAGAGACGAAGTTCTTCTGGTCTCTGAGGAATTTGTTCTTACTGAGGAGTTAGAAATTCGCCAGTGCGGATTGCCTACACAGTGAGGAACATGATATCCCTGAGGAATTTGATACTCAAATTTCCGACCGTTGTTGTGCTATGCGCCAGCTGTCCCAAAATATCTACCCACCTAACGGTCATATCATTGAAGGGCATTTATGTCTTATCATGACGGGCTGCTCCCTAGGCTATAAATAGCCGCCCCCTACAACCACTAGCTGGTTGGCTGCTCCAAGAGAAACTGACATTTGTCATTTGAGAGCATCCCATCCTCCTAGGACTTTGAGCGAAAATCATCAAGTGAGGAAAAACCCAAACCCAAACACCTACAAACCCAAAGTGATTGAGCATCACTGAAGAGATTGATCCCGCGTGGATCCGACGCTTGTTACCTTTGAAGACTGTGCTTCTTCCAGACGGTTAGGCGTCATGGTCTAGAGCATCCAAGAGGAATTGTGGATCGCCGAGTGACCGAGTTTGTGAAGGTTCGGAAGTCACCTGAAGACTTACCACGAGTGATTGGGCGAGGTCTGTGTGACCTTAGCTCAAGGGGAATACGGTGAGGACTAAGTGTCCTGGACTACGTGTTCAGGCTGCGTGTTCAGGACTGGGTGTCCGGGACTGTGTGTCCTCAGGTTTAAATACCTAGCCACCCTAACCAGACATACAACTGAGAAGCAGTTGGAACTGGTCTACCAAATCATTGTCTTCACCAAGCCAACTGGTTCTATTTCCTCAACTATTTCATTTCCTCATAACTGTGTTGTGCACTTCTTCATATCTATGTTTGAAGACTTTAACTGAAGACTTTCTCAATTTCCTCAGTTCAATTTCTTCAGTCTGTTTGTCTTCATCCTATGTTATCCCGTGTTTACGCTTTCTGTACTCTGTGCTTGTCTTCATTTCATCATGATGACCGTGCTTGTGTTCTGCTATGCATACTTTTGAGTACTTATTCCGCTGCAAGTAGTTCTTCGCTAAGGAATTTCCTCACTGGCAAATTCCTCAGTGAAGAATTCATAAAAATCGCCTATTCACCCCCCTCTAGTCGATATAACGCACTTTCAATCTTGGATCACTAAAAGTAAACTGTAGAGTCTTGAGCATTACAGCTTGAGCCAATCTTTTGTCCTTAGCTTTTTGAGGGGTCCACATTTCTAATCCATGCCATGCCAATCATTGAACTTTCCTGAAATATTCATCTTGAAATAGCATTAGCTCAATGAGCTATATGTTATTAATAATTACCAAAACCACCTAGGGATAGTTACACTTTCGATTTCCCCCTTTTTGGTAATTGATGACAACATATAGATCAAAGCTTCGACAAATGATAATAAGATTGAAGTACCTCGTCGCTTTGAGAGGTATGTGATAAGCAAGAGCTCCCCCTAAATTTGTGCATTATTTAAGATTTGCTTTTGAATGCAAATGCACAATCGATTAGGATCATGGGTTACTCTTCCATGTCACATACATCTTGGTGGAGCGCTCAAAATGATATAAATTAAAAGCATGCACTCGTCACCAAGCAAAGTGAATGATCATATATGGATATAAAGGATAATATCATCCAAGCAAGCATTAAAGTAGCATATGATCAAACACATGATCATACAAGTATCTCACACAAGGACATAAAGTATAAACCAAGCACACAATAAAGTTCAACCAAAAGCAAGAGAGATAAAAGACAAAACACACTCTCTCAAAGCCTATGATCTATACATATTTCTCCCCCTTTGGCAACAAGTTACCAAAATTTTGAAAGTGCATAGAGCTATGCGTCTCTCAAGCTTGGTCTTCGAGAGGTGGTGTAGAGAGAACTGCTAGGACGAAGGCATCAGTTGATGTTGTTGGAGCTGGTGGAGTGGCTGCTAGAGGTGGCACTGAAGTTATGGCTGCTGGTGCTGATGTGGTGGCTCTAGTGTTAGTCATGGGTACTGCAGCAAACCTACGACCTCTAGGCACTCCCTGAAAAGCATCAGTAGTTGCCTTCCCTTTCCTCTCTTCTGGTTCCTCCTAGAGCTGCTCAACTGCTGTTTGGATCTCAGTTACCTTCAGATCAAGATCATAAAATTTTGTCTCTATGATCCTCTCCAAACTCTCCTGATTCTGAGTCAGGGTGGCCAATCCCTTCTCAATCCTCAAAGTAGCTTGAATCAGATATCCAAGCTGGTCTTGTTTTCTTTTCAGGAAAACTTGAGATGCTTCCTCAACACTAGGCATCTTGGCAGCTTTCTCTGCTTTAGCTTTTGCTCTCTTCTCTTGTGCTTGAGCTAATGAAGGTTCATTCTCATTCATGACAACCTCATTATCTTCAAACTCAGGGAGCAAGGGTAAGTGCTCTTTGTCCAACAAGTATGTTCCTGTGCCCATCTTAGCATTGATGAGCTCCTGAATATGTGGAGCATACTCACAACTCCTCTTTTGATCATCAGCTCTCCTCTTGATTGTCTCTACAATCAGGCTCATGACTTTAAACTTTTGAGGGACATAAAAAATTTGCAACATGTTGATGGAATGTCCTCTGATCATCTTGTGATCTCCTGACTTTGGTAGCAATGTGTGCCTAATGACCCACAAGTATATTGGATCTATCATAGTCCTTTCGATAAGTAAGAGTGTCGAACCCAACGAGGAGCAAAAGGAAATGACAAGCGGTTTTCAGTAAGTTATTCTCTGCAAGCACTGAAATTATCGGTAACAGATAGTTTGATGATAAGGTAATTTGTAACGGGCAACAAGTAATGAAAGTAAATAAGGTGCAGCAAGGTGGCCCAATCCTTTTTGTAGCAAAGGACAAGCCTGGAAAAACTCTTATATAGAGACAAGCGCTCCCGAGGACACATGGGAATTATCGTCAAGCTAGTTTTCATCACGCTCATATGATTCACATTTGTTACTTTGATAATTTGGTATGTGGGTGGACCGGTGCTTGGGTGCTGCCCTTTCTTGGACAAGCATCCCACTTATGATTAACCCCTATTGCAAGCATCCGCAACTACAAAAGAAGTATTAAGGTAAACCTAACCATAGCATGAAACCAGAGTGAAGTTCAAATAGACATGCCGCAGAAGTTCAACTCCTTTACGTAGTGCAAAAACAACACGTCAAAAACAGAGTGAGGTTCAAACAAACATGCCCGAGAAGTTCAACTACTTCACGTAGTGCGTTGCCATTCGCAATGAAGGCGGAAATCATGATCTCGTCATTTCTCTAATTTACTTCAAAACGACAGGAATATCATTTGTGTAAATTCAAGTCCTCGGTCGGAGAAAGTTAAAAAAATATTGTGAGAGAGGTTTGTACAAAAAGAATATCATTTGTGTAACACTTACGAAATGGATGAGAAAATTACAAATGAAAATACGTCACAGAAGTTCAATGTGAGAACAGCACGAAGTTCGACTACTATAGTGAATGAATTTGAGATGAAAAACTTTTAAAATTGTCGCGAGTATGAAAAAATGATCAACACGGAAAAGTTGTGTGTTTACAGCAGCTTTCCATCGGTATATCACTTGCTCAATTCCGATGAGTGGATGGAGAGCTACAAGCAGTGGATGGAGATCTACGAGGAAAAAAAGCACGTGAAAAACAGAGTGAAGTTCAAGTAGACATGCCGAGAAGTTCAGGTTCTTTACGTGGTGCATTTTCGAAGAATCTGTTTCGCGATAAAGGCAGAACGAATGGTCTCGACATTTTCAAAATTACTTGAAAACGGCTAGGAATCACAGAAAACCATCAACATGAAAAAGTTTCGCATTTTCCTTAGCTTTTCAACGGTATATTATTTGCCCTGTTCCGATAAAGTTTGTAGAAATTACAGCAAAAATACGTTTTTAGCCATTTTTAATTGGACTTAAAACAGTAAGGAGTTGGAAGAAACAACATATACTGTCGTGGAATTGTCACGGCAGATGTCCTTGAGCTAGGACTTAGTCGTGGAGCCATCGCAACTAGGAAGCTTGAAGGGGTTATGCGGGACAAGGAACACGAGGGTTTATACTGGTTCGGCCCCTTACGGTGAAGGTAAAAGCCTACGTCCAGTTTGAGGTGATCTTGATTATGGTTACGATCGCTAGGAGCTAAATAGCTATCCCGGCTCTCGATGAGATTGTCGTCCTCAAACCGCTGCCGGGTCGTCCCTTTATATAGGGAGGCCGACGCCCAGCAGCCCTTAGAGTCCCGGCCGGCTCATAAGAGTGTCCGGCTCGGACTCTCAACTATACTTGCCTTACGCTACAAGTTCTACCATAATACTGATTGTATCTACGGGCTTTAAGCCATATCCGGGTCTTAGCCCATCTCTGGCCCATCATCTTTAAGCTTGGCTCCGGGCTTCTGGCAATGACCATACGAGTAACCCGGCCCCTCCTGGCGGGTGACTCTAGGGTCTATATCCTCAACATTAGGCCCCAGATTGATTTGAGCCGGCTCATGTCAATCTTCAACTCTTCTGACAGAAAAAAAATCTCTGGCTTACCATTCATGTGAAGGCCATAACCCGGAGTGACGTCATCCTCTGGACTCCGTATAATCCGCCGTGACGTCATCCTCCATTAAGTCCGTTTTTTACTCCGCCAGATCCGCAACGGATCTTTGCCTTTACTGTCATTTCAAAAATCGAGGCGTCGTGGGGGGAGATAACCACGCCGTGGTCTCCTTGAATCTCGCGCCCACTTACGACCTCGCCTTATAAATAGGCCAGCCCAACGGGCTCTTCTCACGCTCTCTTCTTCCTCCTCGCGCCGTCGCTCCTCTGCCCGAGCTCTGCCATTGCCGCCGCCGTCGCGCCCCTGATCTTCATCAACCCGGCCGCTGCATCACCCTGACTCGGACCAGATAAACTGCGGCGACTTCCGCTCCTCTCCAACTCCGGTGAGTCTCTTCTGCCTTGTTAGAACAGATCTGCGGTAGAGTTTAAACAGTTCATCCGTGTTCTTCGCCATTGTCCGCAGGCTTCAGTAGTTCTCGTAGTTGCCACCCTTGCTTGATCTTAGATATGTATAGACTTGCTGCAGTAGTTGTTTATTACTCATTTCACCTGTAAAACACACTTCTTTCCACTACATAAGATCTCCTTCGAGCTCAAGAACTCCCCTGCGTCCGCATTTTAGGTCTAGAAAATTTTCTTTGCTCCGACCATTTTGATCCAAAAAAGTTACGGTAGTATGCGAAACCTGTTTTACCACACTTAGTAAAAACTGCAACCATTGAGAATCTTGGCGGCTTACATTTCCGGCTTAAAGAAAACACGCACCGTAGAACTTTCCGGTTTAAAGAGAACCATGCTCTGTAGAATCCTCCTGCGGCTTAAATAACCCACTGCATCTGAATATATATATCATTAGTCCCCTTCATAAGCCGCCATCTTAGTTTGAACGATAGATCTCCGGCTTATATTTAACCCGGACACTTTTCTCTTTATCATAGCCTACCAACCTTCACCATGCCTCCCAAGGCTCCCATCACTTGCAACTGGATGAGGTCCAACGTCACCGACGAGACCCTGGCCAATTTCGTTAAGTCCGGATATTTGCCTAAAAAGGAAATCATGTCCTACCGTGCCCCTGACCCGTCGGAAGAGAGACCACAGCCAAGGGACGGGGAGGTAGTGATCTTCGCAGACCATATGAGCCGGGGATTCGCACCGCCCGGCTCAAAGTTTTTCAGGGACGTGCTCAACTCCTTTGACCTACGGCCTCAGGATATAGGACCCAACTCCGTATCCAACATCTGCAACTTCCAAGTCTTTTGCGAAGTGTACCTTGGAGAAGAGCCTAGTCTGCTGCTTTTCAGAGAGCTGTTTTACTTAAACCGCCAAAATGAGTGTGCCAACGGGCCAAGTCTGGAGTTAGGTGGCATCTCCATCCAGCGGCGTAGGGACTGTCTTTTCCCTTACGTAGAGCCGCCGAGCCACCCCAAGGACTGGAATATGACTTGGTTCTACTGCCAAGATACGTCCCCGGCTGACGAGAATCCGCTGCCCGGCTTTCGCCCAACACGTCTAGAGCCGACTCATCCACTGTCGGACAAACTGACTGCAGCGGAACGTCAGCCTCTACTTCCAACTATCAATAAGATCAAGGCCCTGCTAGGCAACGGTCTGAACGGAATCGACCTGGTCCGGGTCTGGATCTCATGGCGGGTGATCCCATTAAGCCGCCGCCCCGGCTTAATGTGTGAGTACACCGGGCGAAAGGATGACCCTCAGAGGCACAGTCGCAATGATCTTCCAGAAGACGTTGCTGAGGAAGAGACCAAGGCTCTGTTAAACGAGAGTCTGGCAGACTGTGGAAGGACCGGGTTAGCCCCCTTCTGCAAGACCAACCCAGCCCCAGCGGTAAGCCGCTGACTTTAATGTTTTATCTCCTTCTGCATATAACCTGCATCTGAACCGTTTTGAAAATTCATCCTTGTATTTCTCAGGCTGATGATAAGTTCTGGCGGGTCAAATATGACCATGAGGCGGCCAAGAAGGCCAGGAAGGCGAAGAAAGCCGCCAAGAAAGCCGCCCCTCGTAAAAAAGGAAGCAGACCTACTGCTTCGGAGCTGATGCAACTAAGCGATAGCTCCGAGTCAGAGGTAACCCCTAAGCCTTTAAATTCTTGCTGTACTTGTTGTTTGTTGCTGTCCGCCTTATCAACACTTGCTCATTGACAGGATGACACCGGCGCCAATAACCCGGTGGTTGAAGAGGTAATGTCACTTTCCTCCGACTCGGAACCCTTGCCACAGCTGAAAGTCCGAAGGGTGACCCGGAAAGTAAGCTTTTCACATCCTTTAGCTCATCAAGACCCTCAATTTCTTTTGAAGCGACAGGTTCACGAAAGCCGGCGTCACACCCGGACCAACAAGGACACCGATCTCTCCGCCGGGTTACCCGACGCAACAAGGAAGCGTCGCACTGAGGTTTTTTTCTCACTTGTACCCTTTTCATCCGTTGGCGGGTGTTATCAGTCAGCCACTCAACTCTTCTGACTCCAATTATCAGGAGACCTCCCCCTCTTCGGGTGACTCCATGCAGTCAAATCTGCCGGCCTTCAAGACTGCGCCCGGGTAACAACAATCATCTTACATTATCTTTGTCTGTACTTACTCTTTGTGTGCCTAACACTTCTGTCTTTTCAGTGCCCAGGCGAAGCTCACCAAAAGAGCGAAGAAGACCAGGTCAGCCGGAGTGCCGGACATACCTGAACCGGAGGTGACGGCTAAAGAGCCGCCAGCTGCCTCCGCCCCCGAAGCCACCACTGCAATGGACACGGCACCTGAGGCCTCAGCCCCGACTACCAAGGCAACGACCGAAGCTTCGGTTAACCCGGAGGCCTCCGGCTCAGCCCCACCAGCAGACGACCCGGACGTGGTAATCACCCGGACGGAGTTCGTTGAGCCGGGGAGACCGACTGCGCTGGCCAAATGCTCCGCGAAGGGGGAGTTGCTGCAGCCCCACCGGGTGAACCTGGACCTCTCCGGCTACACCGACTTGAGCATTGGAGAGCTCATCTCTGGCTACATCAGCCAAGTACACAAGAGCCGGGACGCCGAGGTCGCCATGGTCAACCAGATCCAACAAAAATCTGAGGTATCCTTCTGCTGTCTTCTTACTTACTGCATAGTTACCTTTGCCATGCTAGCCCCCAAGTCGACGACTTATACTTGAATATGTTGTAGACTTAGGTTCCGGCTTAGTCAACTGAGCCGGCAGTATGTAGATAGATACGTTCAATATGCATTAGCCCCCAAGTGCCAAGTGTCTTTGCTTGGAAAACGCTTGGGACTTATATAATGACTGTTAATAACCCGGAAATATATGCAGGCTGTTGGCAAGAAACTAGAGGCGGACCTTGCGGATCTCAAGAGCCGGATGAAGATGCAGGAGATGGAGACCCGGAAGGCAAACGCCAAGTTTGTATCCAGCATCGCCACTCAAGAAAAATTTAAGACCGAGTTTGATGCTGAGAGAAAAGCCTGGGTCGAAGAGAAGGCCGCACTGGTGACCCGGGCGGAACAGGCGGAGAAGGCTCTTGCTGAGAAGACCGCCGAGCTCTCCGGCCTAAAGCGCCAGGTTACCCAAATGGTGGCCGCTATTTTCGGTAAGTCGCCTCACCGGCTTTCATCAAGTCCATATATGTCATGATTCATCCTTGTCACCGGCTTATCTGATTCTGTTAAGCAGGTCCCAGGAGTGCCAACCTCAACCAGAGCGTGGTCACCAAGCTAAAGGCCATGTACACCCTGGTGGAACAGCTCTACACTGGGTCACAGTGTGCCTTAGCTGTGGTGGCCCTATCCAATGAGGTGCCAACTCATCTGGCCGAAGTCCTGCGCCGGCTCGCCGTTCTGCCTCAGCGGATCCAAGAGCTGCGACGGGCCTCCACGAGAGCCGGAGCAATCGCCGCGCTGAGCCGGGCCAAGGCATTCCTGCCGGAGCTAGACCCGGCAGACATCGCCCTGGGTTACCCAAGCCTGAAGGAAGATGGCTCAGCCTTCGACCAGAAGGACTTCGCGGCATGTGTGAAGGCTGTACGCCCGGTGGCCACCCTCATCGGGAACGACACCGACTTGACCAAGTACCAGCCGGGTTATGATGCGGAGAATCAGAGGATTCCAACCCCTCGCTATGAAGCCCTCAATCTGATCCCTCCGGCTCGTCAGCACACCTTCGCCCCGGAGATTGACCCGGCCGGGTTAATTGACGAAGAAGCCCAGTTCGAAGCTCTTAGCGGCATCGACTGGAAATCATCAACCTTCGAGGTCTTGGGATCAGACGGAGGAGAAGACAGGAATGAGCCGGGGACTTCAACTCAGCGGGCATCATAATTTAGCTGGCGGCTTATCAAACATTGTTCCATCTTTTAGACTTGGAGAGTTATTGTAATAGAGTAGGTGCAACAGTTTATCTCTGCCGTGCCATCGTGCACGTTTTGAATGCGAAAGCCCTTTGAATTTTCCTCTTTGATATTTCTCCGGGTCATAATCATCCCTTTGTTTTTCTCAACCTCAAAAGGTGCCTTTAAGTATCTGCATATACAAGGCAAATCACAAGTCCCGAGGCGGCTTACCGCCCTGAGAATCAGGTGTTTGAGATAAATAACCCGGAATATGAATCAAAAAAGACTGGTCCTTAATTATACTCTGAACATAGCCAAAATAATACACTTAACAGCCTGTAAGCATCTTCCGGTTTAAATAACCCGGGTAGCAAGGTTGACACCTTAACTCCGATTTACTTGCCTTGATGACACCCATGACGTGCAACTAACACTGCAAACCAAAGTTAAGCCAGCAAGTGAGACCCGGCCATGCACCCCTCAGAGTAAACTTTTGAAAAAGCAGAAGAACTTAGGGGCTTCCGGTTCGAATACGACCAGAGACCCGGCCCAAAGGGGTTAAGCCAAGATTCGGATACGATCATATAGCCCCCAGTGGGTGCGGCGATGCCAATCAAGAGGGTACCGACAGCTATGTTCTCTTTGGTTCGAATACGACCCATGTTTGAACAGGAAGCCCCCAAGTGATTCTTAAAATTGTTCAACGACGCTGATTCGAATACGATCCACGTCGGTTCTCAGAGGGGTTAAACTACGATTCAAATATGACCAAAGGCAACCTCCCAATGAGCTCGGCACTTGGCCAATCAAATGGGTATCGACAACTATGTTCTCTTTGGTTCGAATACGACCCATGTTTGAACAGGAAGCCCCCAAGTGACTTTACTTCTTACGGCTAGATTCGAATACGATCATAAGCCGGATCCTCCTTGAAGTCAGCATGTAATCTTGTAATAAAAACAACACACACATATTTGGAGGAGAGAAAAGGACAGAGGTCCTGCTTTATTGTTTATCATAATATATACATGGCCGAGATAAATATGTACACCACGAGAGCCGGTAGCTCAAGTGTAGTAAGGCCGAAGCTGAGCTATGTTCCACGGCCGACGGGTCTCTTCCTCAGATTTACGTGAATGTTTGTGCTCCCGAAAATCAATGAGGTAATATGACCCGTTGTGCAAGTTCTTGCTGACCACAAAGGGCCCTTCCCAAGGTGGGGATAACTTGTGTGCATCTGTTTGATCCTGGATGAGCCGGAGCACAAGGTCGCCTTCCTGGAAGACCCGGGATTTGACCCGGCGGCTATGATAACGGCGCAGGTCTTGTTGGTAAATCGCTGAACGGGCTGCTGCCACATCACGCTGTTCGTCCAACAAGTCCAGAGCATCTTGGCGCGCCTGTTCATTATCCGTCTCAACATAAGCCGCCACGCGAGGTGAATCGTGACGGATGTCGCTGGGGAGGACTGCTTCTGCTCCATAAACCATGAAGAAAGGCGTGAAGCCTGTAGACCTGTTAGGAGTAGTGTTGATGCTCCATAAGACGGAGGGCAACTCCTCCACCCAACAACCCGGCGTCCGTTGCAAAGGGACCAAAAGCCGGGGCTTGATACCCTTCAGAATTTCCTGATTAGCTCTCTCAGCTTGACCATTGGATTGAGGATGAGCCACTGAAGAAACATCAAGTCGGATATGCTCTCGTTGACAAAACTCTTCCATGGCGCCTTTGGAGAGATTGGTGCCATTGTCAGTTACAATGCTGTGCGGAAAACCAAAGCGGAAAATCACCTTTTTCATAAATTGAACCGCCGTGGCTGCATCACACTTGCTAACTGGCTCAGCTTCCACCCACTTTGTGAATTTGTCAACTGCCACCAAGAGGTGGGTCTTCTTATCTTTGGATCTTTTAAAAGGCCCAACCATGTCAAGCCCCCAGACCGCAAAGGGCCAAGTGATTGGGATCATCCTCAACTCCTGAGCCGGCACGTGAGCCCGTCGTGAGAACAATTGGCAACCATCACATTTACTGACCAAGTCCTCTGCATCAGCATGAGCCGTTAGCCAATAAAAACCATGACGGAAAGCCTTGGCCACAAGGGATTTTGAGCCGGCATGGTGGCCACAATCTCCTTCATGGATCTCACGCAAGATCTCTTGACCTTCCTCAGGGGAGATACAACGTTGAAATGCCCCGGAAACACTGCGATGATGCAACTCGCCATCGATAATGATCATTGACTTAGCCCGCCGGGTTACTTGCCTGGCCAAAGTTTCATCCTCAGGCAACTCTCCCCGGGTTATATAAGCCAGATATGGCATTGTCCAGTCTGGTATGACATGAAGAGCCGCCACCAGTCGTGCCTCCGGATCAGGGATAGCCAAGTCTTCCTCTGTAGGCAACTTAACCGAAGGGTTATACAGGACATCCAGGAAAGTGTTAGGTGGCACCGGCTTTCGCTGAGAGCCTAGCCGGCTTAGAGCATCAGCTGCCTCGTTCTTCCTACGATCAATGTGCTCGCCCTGAAAGTGCCCAGCAATGGCATCAACCTCGCGGCGATAAGCCGCCATGAGAGGATCCTTAGAATCCCACGTGTCTGATACTTGTTGAGCCACCAAGTCTGAGTCACCAAAGCACCTTACCCGGCTTAAGCTCATCTCCTTAGCCACCCGAAGACCGTGGAGCAAAGCCTCGTATTCAGCCGCATTGTTAGTGCAAGGAAACATCAACTGTAGCACATAACGGAACTTGTCACCCTTAGGGGAAGCCAATACAACGCCAGCCCCCGAGCCCTCCAGCTGCCTGGACCCATCAAAGTGAATAGTCCAATAAGTGTTGTCCAGCTTTTGCTCAGGCACTTGTGACTCTGTCCAATCATTGATGAAATCCACCAAGGCCTGAGATTTAACAGCAGTGCGTGGCACATATTTGAGGCCATGAGGTCCAAGTTCTATAGCCCACTTAGCAATTCTCCCTGTGGCCTCTCTGTTTTGAATAATATCCCCAAGAGGGGCAGAACTGACCACAGTGATGGGATGACCCTGAAAATAATGCTTAAGTTTCCGGCTCGCCATGAACACACCATACACAAGCTTCTGCCAATGCGGGTACCGCTGTTTGGACTCAATGAGCACTTCACTGACATAATAAACCGGCCGCTGAACCGGATGCTCCTTACCCGCCTCCTTGCGCTCCACCACAATAGCCACGCTGACTGCTCGTGCGTTTGCCGCCACATACAGTAGTAAGGGCTCCTTATCAACCGGAGCAGCAAGGACCGGGGGCTCTGCCAGCTGCTTCTTCAACTCCTCAAAAGCGGTATTAGCCGCATCATTCCAGACAAAGTTATCAGTTTTCTTCATCAACTGATATAAGGGCATAGCCTTCTCACCCAAACGGCTTATAAACCGGCTTAAAGCAGCGATGCGACCCGCCAAGCGCTGTACGTCATTTATACACGCCGGCTTAGCTAGGGAGGTGATGGCCTTGATCTTCTCCGGGTTAGCCTCAATGCCTTTGTCAGAAACCAAGAAGCCCAGTAGTTTGCCTGCAGGAACACCAAAAACACACTTGGCCGGGTTAAGCATCATCTTATAGACCCGGAGATTATCAAAGGTTTCCCTTAAATCATCTATCAGGGTTTCCTCTTTGATGGATTTAACCACAATATCATCCACGTAAGAATGAACATTGCGCCCGGTCTGTTTATGAAGACAGTTCTGTACACAATGCTGGTAAGTCGCCTGTGCACACTTGAGTCCAAAGGGCATAGACACATAGCAGAAGGCTCCAAAAGGAGTGATGAACACCGTCTTCTCCTGGTCCTTAACTGCCATCTTAATCTGATGATACCCGGAATAAGCATCCAAGAAACTTAAGCGTGCACAACCTGCCGTAGCATCAATGATTTGATCAATACGGGGGAGAGCAAAAGGATCAGCCGGACACGCCTTGTTCAAGTCCGTGTAGTCCACACACATCCGCCAGGTGCCGTTCTTCTTGAGCACGAGCACCGGGTTAGCCAACCACTTTGGGGAAAGACTTCAACGATGAACCCGGCTGCCAAGAGCCGGGCCACTTCTTCACCAATAGCTTTCCGCCTCTCTTCATTAAACCGCCGGAGAAACTGTCTGACCGGCTTAAATTTCGGATCAACATTGAGAGTATGCTCAGCGAGTTCTCTAGGTACACCTGGCATGTCAGAGGGTTTCCATGCGAAGATGTCCCTATTCTCACGGATGAACTCGATGAACGCGCTTTCCTATTTTGGATCCAGATTGGCACTGATGCTAAACTGCTGAGATGAATCTCCTGGAACAAAATCAACAAGCTTAGTTTCATCAGCCGACTTAAATTTCATCGCCGGCTCAGTCTCCGTAGTCGGCTTTTTCAGAGAGGTCATATCTGTTGGGTCGACATTGTCTTTGTAAAACTTCAACTCCTCTGTAGCACAAACAGACTCTGCATAAGCCGTGTCACCTTCCTGACACTCTAGAGCCACTTTTCGGCTGCCGTGAACCGTAATAGTCCCGTTGTGACCCGGCATTTTGAGCTGTAAGTACACATAACACGGCCGTGCCATGTTATGGACTTCTTATAGCATGGTATGGACTTCTTATCTTGACCACCTCCAAGGTCAACTTCTCCACCCTGTAGTTGTTCTCATCACCAAAAGCCACTTCCAATTCGATCTTGCCGACTGGATAAGCCGACTTACCAGGTACCACACCATGAAAGATAGTGTTGGACTGGCTGAGATTCTTATCAACCAACCCCATACGACGAAAAGTCTCATAATAGAGGATGTTGATGCTGCTGCCTCCGTCCATGAGCACCTTTGTGAACTTGTATCCTCCCACTTGAGGAGCCACCACTAAGGCCAAGTGGCCCGGGTTATCCACCCGAGGAGGGTGATCCTCCCTACTCCACACTATGGGCTGCTCAGACCATCGTAAGTAGCGTGGGACTGCCGACTCAACAGCATTCACAGCCCTCTTGTGAAGTTTCTGGTCTCGTTTGCACAAACTAGTGGTAAACACATGATACTGTCCGCCGCTAAGCTGCTTTGGATTGGTCTGATAACCCCCCTGCTGCTGTTGATGACCCTGGCCAGACTGTTGATTAAAGCCCCCTTGACCGCTCTGAGGGCCAGAATTTGAGCCGCCGCCCGGGCCATGAAAGCCGCCGGCGCCTGAGCCGCCGCCCGGGCCATTGTAGTTTTTAAAGGCCTTCATGATTGCACAATCCTTCCACAGATGAGTCGCTGGCTTCTCCCTAGACCCGTGCCTCGGACAAGGCTCATTCAACAGCTGCTCCAGCGAAGGTCCTGACCCGCCGCCTCGGGGAGGGGGCCTCCCCTTGCGTCGCTGGTTGTTGCCTTGTGCGCTGGCGTTGGCTACAAACTCTAGGCTGCCATCGGCCTTACGCTTGCCTCCTCCTTGGTTCCCCGGGTTAAACTGAGGACCCTTGCCACTGCCGTTCTTCTTTCCCTTCCCTGTCCTTTCATCATCTGAAGGGAGATCCTTGGTACCATCGGAATCGGCGTACTTGACAAGAGCCGCCATTAGTGTACCCATATCGGTGCAGTCGCGCTTAAGCCGCCCGAGTTTCATCTTAAGGGGCACAAAGCGACAGTTCTGTTCCAACATTAAGACTGCAGAGCCGGCATCCATCTTATCTGATGAATGTATGATCTCCTTGACCCGGCGAACCCAATGGGTCGTGGATTCACCCTCCTGCTGCTTACAGTTAGTCAAATCCACAATTGACATAGACTGCCTACAGGTATCTTTGAAGTTTTGGATGAACCGGGCTTTTAGCTCAGCCCAAGACCCAATGGAATTCGGTGGTAGCCCTTTCAACCACGTGCGGGCAGTTCCATCTAACATCATGGTGAAATACTTGGCCATGGCCGCCTCGCTGACCTCCAGCAATTCCATAGCGATCTCATAACTCTCAATCCAGGCCGCAGGCTGTAAGTCCGCTGTGTAGTTAGGCACCTTCCTAGGGCCTTTGAAGTCTTTAGGTAGACGTTCATTACGGATAGCTGGCACCAAACAAGGGACACCCCCGGTCCTGGTAGGGATACCCACATCAACGGAAGTTGTTGGATAAGCCGGGGGGGTCTGGTAAGCCGTCAACTGAGGTACTTGCTCCGCCTCTTGCCGTGCTTGGTCTGCCGCGTAAAAGGCTCCATTATGAGCCGGGCCATGGCTCGGGGGCGGGTCATGGCGTCGGACATTACTTGAGCCGGTTGCTGAGACCATGTGCCGGCTGTAACTCGGGCCCTGGCCTGGACAAGGGGTCGAGTGGATCCTATCCCGGCTGTAGGAGTACGCCTCTTGCTGCGCCAGTGCTGTCTGAAGGAGTTCCATGACCCGGCGGGTCTCAATAGCCATCGGAGAGTCGCCGTCAACGGGTAGAGCCGCTAGCCGTGCTGCCGCAGCGACCATGTTCTCCAGCGGGTTATTATAATGACCTGGGGGTATTGGCACGTACTGAGGCGGGGCAGGGGGCACCTGGGGAGGCCCCATCATTCGTGGCTGAATAAGGGGTCCAGACCCGGGTGCTATGACCCCTGGCGGGTTACTAGACCCTGCACCTGGCGTATTGAAGAGGTTGCGTGGATCGTAAACCGGTGGGAGTCGAGACTGGGCCTTTTGATGCCTCCTTCTCATGACCTCATTGGCCGCGTTCTGATCCATCGTGAGTTGGAAGGACTGCGCCTGAATCAGCTGAGTCTGGGCCTCGAGAGCCGCCCGCTCCGCAGCCAGCCTGATCCCTTCCGCTGCAAGATCCTCTTTAGCTTTTATCAGATCCAATTTTAACTGTGCCACCTCCGCATCATGCTGAGCTTGATCCGCCGGGTCAACCGTGGCGGTTAACAGGGCCGTCATCTTGTCCGTGAGATCCATCAGCACCTGAGCCGGAGAAGGCACCGGGTTTCCCGATCCGGCAGCGGGGCTCTGAACAGGCTGTGCACCAGCCATAAAAACTCCAACCTGACTTGGCGGCTCAAAAAGGTCCGGAATACTGTCGCCATCGGAACAACCCATGAGCCTGCCATCTTGAAGTTGGTACAACGAGTTTGACTCATCGGTGGCCGACTCGCCGTCAGAGCCGGCGGCCGCCTCATCACCGGACCCAGATGGATCAGAGGGCCCTCCATGGATGCATCCCACAAAAGCGCGCCTTAAGGCAGGCCGGGCCCGGGCGGGTCGTGCGTGCTGAGCCGTTTCGATGAGATCGGCGCAGAGATCCGGCTCGGGGCCCGGCTCACCAATCTTGCCAATGAAAACATGAATTCCGCCGAAGGGGACCCGGTACCCGTACTCAATTGAGCCGGCGTCGGGGCCCCAGTTTGTATCGTCGATGTAGAGCCTGCCGCGACGACTCTTGGTCATCCGGCCCACAGTGTATCCCTTGAGCCCTTCGAAGCTGCCCTTCAAGAACTCAAATCCACCGTGCGCTGGCCCCACGGTGGGCGCCAACTGTCGTGGAATTGTCACGGCAGATGTCCTTGAGCTAGGACTTAGTCGTGGAGCCATCGCAACTAGGAAGCTTGAAGGGGTTATGCGGGACAAGGAACACGAGGGTTTATACTGGTTCGGCCCCTTACGGTGAAGGTAAAAGCCTACGTCCAGTTTGAGGTGATCTTGATTATGGTTACGATCGCTAGGAGCTAAATAGCTATCCCGGCTCTCGATGAGATTGTCGTCCTCAAACCGCTGCCGGGTCGTCCCTTTATATAGCGAGGCCGACGCCCAGCAGCCCTTAGAGTCCCGGCCGGCTCATAAGAGTGTCCGGCTCGGACTCTCAACTATACTTGCCTTACGCTACAAGTTCTACCATAATACTGATTGTATCTACGGGCTTTAAGCCATATCCGGGTCTTAGCCCATCTCTGACCCATCATCTTTAAGCTTGGCTCCGGGCTTCTGGCAATGACCATACGAGTAACCCGGCCCCTCCTGGCGGGTGACTCTAGGGTCTATATCCTCAACATATACCAAAAAATTTCGCATTTGGACGTACGGTTAAAAAAATAGATGGAAAATACGAACTCGGTGGAACTTGTACCATTTTCTAAATTACTCTTAAACCGTTCAAAATTAGAAAAAACTTTCTACATGAAAAAGTAGTGCATTTTCATAAGCTTTCCAACTCCATATCATTTTCCTCAATTGGATTAGCTGTTTAGAAATTACATCGAAAATACGAACTCGGTTGTTCAGTTTGCGATATTTTACGATTTTCCAAATTACTCTTTAACCGTATGGAATTAGAGAAACTTTCAACATGTGGAAGGAGCGGTTTTGTAGCAGCTTAACAACGCCATATTATTTGCCTCATTCCGATAAACGGTTTAGAAATGCGATCGAAAATACGATTCACGTTTTTTGTATGAAGAAAAAACGGTTTTCAAAACTGCTCTTAAACCGCTTAAATTTCGCCAAAAATTTAACTTGGGTCATGATACTGGTGTCCATAGCTTTCCAATGGTATATCGCAAGCCCCATTTGGGCAATGTTGGCGGAAGTTCAACCTAGCACTGGGAGAAGTTCAGGTCGAACAACTCAGGCAGTAAAATTGCAAAAAACGCAATTTCATCACGACTCGAGAGCAAAATCCGCCAATGAGCGAGATTCCTACTTAAAACTGGTATTTAGTTGCTAAAAAACGTTTCTAGATTAGACTAACATCATATAGAACACGACTAACAAGAATAATTCACGGGGGAAGCCACGGTTGCGAAGATAGCCCGAAGGTCGGGTTTGTACAGAGGGAAGTTCAGGCGCGTTACTTAGGCAGTTCACGTTGTGATCAGAATATTATTCTGATCCCGTGATCAGAATAATGTTTATGTATATATATATATATATATGTATATGTGTGTGTGTGTTGCTGTTACAAAAATGATCATGATGCCTTCATGTCCGTATTTTATTTTACCGACACCTCTATCTCTAAACATGTGGACATATTTTTCGTTATCGGCTTCCGCTTGAGGACAAGCGAGGTCTAAGCTTGGGGGGAGTTGATACGTCCATTTTGCATCATGTTTTTATATCGATATTTATTGCATTATGGGCTGTTATTACACATTATGTCACAATACTTATGCCTATTCTCTCTTATTTTACAAGGTTTACATGAAGAGGGAGAATGCCGGCAGTTGGAATTCTGGGCTGGAAAAGGAGCAAATATTAGAGACCTATTCTGCACAACTCCAAAAGTCCTGAAACTTCACGGAGGCACGTTTGGGAATATATAAAAAATATTGGGCGAAGAAAGAACCAGAGGGGGCCACCCACCACCCATGAGGGTGGGGGCGCGCCCTACCCCCTGGGCGCGCCCCCTGCCTCGTGGGCCCCCTGGCAGGCCTCCGGTGCCCATCTTTTTCTATATGAAGTCTTTCGCCCTGGAAAAAATCAGGAAGAAGCTTTCGGGACGAAGCGCCGCCGTCTCGAGGCGGAACCTGGGCAGAACCAATCTAGGGCTCTAGCGGAGCTGTTCTGCCGGGGAAACATCCCTTCGGGAGGGAGAAATCGTCATCATCATCATCACCATCGATCCTCTCGTCGGGAGGGGGTCAATCTCCATCAACATCTTCACCAGCACCATCTCCTCTCAAACCCTAGTTCATCTGTTGTATCCAATCTTTGTCTCAAAACCTCGGATTGGTACCTGTGGGTTGCTAGTAGTGTTGATTACTCCTTGTAGTTGATGCTAGTTGGTTTATTTGGTGGAAGATCATATGTTAAGATTCTTTATGCATATTAATAACCCTCTGATTATGAACATGAATATGATTTGTGAGTAGTTACGTTTGTTCCTGAGGACATGGGAGAAGTCTTGCTATAAGTAGTCATGTGAATTTGGTATTCGTTCGATATTTTGATGAGATGTATGTTGCCTCTCCTCTAGTGGCGTTATGTGAACATCGACTACATGACACTTCACCATTATTTGGGCCTAGAGGAAGGCATTGGGAAGTAATAAGTAGATGATGGGTTGCTAGAGTGACAGAAGCTTAAACCCTAGTTTATGCGTTGCTTCGTAAGGGGCTGATTTGGATCCATATGTTTCATGCTATGGTTAGGTTTACCTTAATACTTATTTTGTAGTTGCAGATGCTTGCAAGAGGGATTAATCATAAGTGGGATGCTTGTCCAAGGAAGGGCAGTACCCAAGCACCTGTCCACCCACATATCAAATTATCAAAGTAACGAACGCGAATCATATGAGCGTGATGAAAACTAGCTTGACGATAATTCCCATGTGTCCTCGGGAGCGTTTTCCTTTATATAAGAGTTTGTCCAGCCTTGTACTTTGCTACAAAAAGGATTGGGCCACCTTGCTGCACCTTGTTTACTTTTATTACTTGTTACCCGTTACAAATTACCTTATCACAAAACTATCTGTTACCGATAATTTCAGTGCTTGCAGAGAATACCTTACTGAAAACCGCTTGTCATTTCCTTCTGCTCCTCGTTGGGTTTGGCATTCTTACTTATCGAAAGGACTACGATAGATCCCCTATACTTGTGGGTCATCAAGGTGCCGTACTTTCAGTACTAGGATCGGTCGGATCGTGAAGACGTACGACTACATCAACTGTGTTGTCACAACGCTTCCACTTTCGATCTACGAGGGTACGTAGACAACACTCTCCCCTCTCGTTGCTATGCATCACCTAGATGGATCTTGCGTGTGCGTATGATTTTTTTTGAAATTACTACATTCCCAACAGTGGCATTCGAGCCAAGTCTATGCGTAGATGTTATATGCGCGAGTAGAACACAAAGAGTTGTGGGCGATAATAGTCATACTGCTTACCAGCATGTCATACTTTGATTCGACGGTATTGTTGGATGAAGCGGCCTAGACCGACATTACATGACCGCGTTCATGAGACTGGTTCTATCGTCGTGCTTCGCACACAGGTGGCTAGTGGGTGTCTATTTCTCCAACTTTATTTGAATCAAGTGTGAGTACGCCCGGTCCTTGTTGAAGGTTAAAACAGCACACTTGACGAAAAATCGTAGTGGTTTTGATGCATAGGTAAGAACGGTTCTTGCTAAGCCCGTAGCAGCCATGTAAAACTTGCAACAACAAAGTAGAGGACGTCTAACTTGTTTTTGCAGGGATTGTTGTGATGCGATATGGTCAAGACGTGATGATATATAAATTGTTGTATAAGATGATCATGTTTTGTTAAAGTTATCGGCAACTGGCAGGAGCCTTATGGTTGTCTCTTTATTGCATAAGATGCAAGCGCCATATAATTGCTTTACTTTATCGATGTGCGATAGCAATAGTTGGTGAGACAACCATGTGACAACACGTTGATAGAGATCAGGATGATGGAGATCATGGTGTCATGCCGGTGACGATGGAGATCATGACGGTCCTTTGGAGATGGAGATCAAAGGCACAAGATGATGATGGCCATATCATGTCACATATTTTGATTGCATGTGATGTTTATCTTTTATGCATCTTATTTTGCTTAGTACGGCGGTAGCTTTATAATATGATCCCTTACTAAAATTTCAAGGTATAAGTGTTCTGCCTGAGTATGCACCGTTGCGACAGTTCTTCGTGCTGAGACACCACGTGATGATCGGGGTGATAAGCTCTACGTTCACATACAACGGGTGCAAGCCAATTTTGCACACGCAGAATACTCGGGTTAGACTTTACGAGCCTAGCATATGCAGATATGGCCTCAGAACACTAAGACCGAAAGGTCGAGCATGAATCATATAGTAGATATGATCAACATGGTGATGTTCACCATTGAAAGCTACTAGATATCACGTGATGATCGGACATGGTTTAGTTGATATGGATCACGTGGTCATTTAGATGACTAGAGGGATGTCTATCTAAGTGGGAGTTCTTAAGTAATATGATTGATTGAACTTTAATTTATCCTGAACTTAGTCCTGATAGTATTTGCAAATCTGTGTTGTAGATCAATAGCTCGCGATGTAGCTCCCCGTTTATTTTTGATATGTTCCTAGAGAAAACTAAGTTGAAAGATGTTAGTAGCAATGATGCGGACTTGGTCCGTGATCTGAGGATTATCCTCATTGCTGCACAGAAAAATTATGTCCATGATGCGCCGCTAGGTGACAGTACTATTGCAGGAGCAGATGCAGACGTTATGAACGTTTGACAAGCTCGGTATGATGACTACTTGATAGTTTAGTGCACCATGCTTTACAACTTAGAACCGGGACTTCAAAAAAAATTTGAACGCCACGGACCATATAAGATGTTCCAAGAGTTGAAATTGATATCTCATACTCATGCCCTTGTCAAGAGGTATGAGACCTCTGACAGTACTTTGCCTACAAGATGGAGGAGAATAGCTCAGTGAGTGAGCATGTGCTCAGAATGTCTGAGTACTACAATCACTTGAATCAAGTGGGAGTTAATCTTCCCGATAAGATAGTGATTGATAGAGTTCTCTAGTCACTATCACGAAGTTACTAGAACTTCATGATGAACTATAATATGCAAGGGATAACGGAAACGATTCCCAAGCTCTTCGCGATGCTGAAATCGGCGAAGGTGGAAATCAAGAAAAAGCATCAAGTGTTGATGGTTGACAAGACCACTAGTTTCAAGTAAAAGGGCAAGGGAAAGAAAGGGAACTTCAAGAAGAATGGCAAGCAAGTTGCCACTCCCATGAAGAAACCCAAAGCTAGACCCAAGCCTGAAACTGAGTGCTTCTACTGCAAAGGAAATGATCACTGGAAGTGGAACTGCACTAGATGCTTGGCGGATAGGAAGGATGGCATAGTGAACAAAAGTATATTGGATATACATGTTATTGATGTGTACTTTACTAGTGTTTATAGCAACACCTCGGTATTTGTTACTGGTTCAATTGCGAGTAGTAACTCGAAACGGGAGTTGCAAAATAAACAGAGACTAGTTAAGGGCGAGGTGATGATGTGTGTTGGAAGTGATGCCAAGGTTGATAAGATCACCATCGCACACTCCCTTTACCTTCGGGATTAGTGTTGAAGCTAAAATAAATGTTATTTGGTGTTTGCGTTGAGCATGAATATGATTGGATCATGTTTATTGCAATACGGTTATTCATTTAAGTCAAACAATAATTGTTGTTCTATTTACATGAATAAAACCTTCTATGGTCATACACTCAATGTAAATGGTTTATTGAATCTCGATCGTAGTGATACACATATTCATAATACTGAAGCCAAAAGATGCAAAGTTAATAATGATAGTGCAACTTATTTGTGGCACTGGTGTAAAGCGCATGAAGAAACTCCATGCTGATGGGCTTTTGGAATCACTTGATGGTCGCGAACCATGCCTCATGGGCAAGATGACTAAGACTCCGTTCTCCAGAACAATGGAGCGAGCAACTGACTTATTGGAAATAATACATACTGATGTATGCGGTCCGATGAGCGTTGAGGCTCGCGGCGGGTATCATTATTTTCTGACCTTCACAGATGATTTGGGCAGATATGGGTATATCTACTTGATGAAACATAAGTCTGAAACATTTGAAAAGTTCAAAGAATTTCAGTGTGAAGTGGAAAATCATCGTAATAAGAAAATAAAGTTTCTACAATCTGATCGCGGAGGCAAATATTTGAGTTACGAGTTTGGTCTTCATTTGAAATAATGTGGAATAGTTTCGCAACTCACGCCACCTGGAACACCACAGCGTAATGGTGTGTCCGAACGTCATAACCGTACTTTGTTAGATATGGTGCGATCTATGATGTCTCTTACCGATTTACCACTATCGTTTTTGGGGTTATGCATTAGAGACAACTGCATTCACATTAAATAGGGCACCATCTAAACCCGTTGAGACGACACCGTATGAACTATGGTTTGGCAAGAAACCAAAGCTGTCGTTTCTTAAAGTTTGGGGCTGCGATGCTTATGTGAAATAAGTTTCAAACTGATAAGCTCGAACCCAAATCGGAGAAGTGCGTCTTCATAGGATACCCAAAAAGAAATTGTTGGGTACACCTTCTATCACAGATCCGAAGGCAAGATATTCGTTGCTAAGAATGGATCCTTTCTAGAGAAGGAGTTTGTCTCGAAAGAAGTGACTGGGAGGAAAGTAGAACTTGATGAGGTAATTGTACCTGCTCCCTAATTGGAGAGAAGTTCATCACAGAAATCAGTTCTAGTGATGCCTACACCAATTAGTGAGGAAGCTAATGATGATGGTCATGAAACTTCAGATCAAATTACTACTGAACTTCGTAGGTCAGCCAGAGTAAGGTCCGCATCAGAGTGGTACGGTAATCCTATTCTGGAGGTCATGTTACTTGACCATGACGAACCTACGAACTATGAGGAAGCGATGATGAGCCCAAATTCCACGAAATGGCTTGAGGCCATGAAATCTGAGATGGGATCCATGTATGAGAACAAAATGTGGACTTTGGTTGACTTGCCCGATGATCGGCAAGCCATAGAGAATAAATGGATCTTCAAGAGGAAGACGGACGGTGATGGTAGTGTTACTATCTACAAAGCTCGACTTGTCGCAAAAGGTTTCTGACAAGTTCAAGGTGTTCACTATGATGAGATTTTCTCACTGATAGCGATGCTTAAGTCTGTCCGAATCATATTAGCAATTGCCACATTTTACGAAATCTGGCAAATGGATGTCAAAACTGCATTCCTTAATGGATTTCTTAAAATAAGAATTGTATATGATGCAACCATAAGGTTTTGTCGATCCTAAAGGTGCTAACAAAGTGTACAAAGCTCCAGCGTTCCATCTATGGACTGGTGCAAACATCTCGGAGTTGGAATATACGCTTTGATTAGTTGATCAAAGCATATAGTTTTATACAAACTTGCGGTGAAGCCTGTATTTACAAGAAAGTGAGTGGGAGCACTACAACATTTCTGATAAGTATATGTGAATGACATATTGTTGATCGGAAATAATGTAGAATTTTCCGGAAAGCAAAAAGGAGTGTTTGAAAGGAGTTTTTCAAAAAAGACCTTGGTGAAGCTGCTTACATATTGAGCATCAAGATCTATAAGATAGGTCAAGACGCTTGATAAAAAATTTCAATGAGTACATACCTTGACAAGTTTTTGAAGTAGTTCAAAATGGAACAGTCAAAGAAGGAGTTCTTGCCTGTGTTGCAAGGTGTGAAGTTGAGTAAAGACTCAAAACCCAACCACGGCAGAAAATAGAAAGAGAATGAAAAATCATTCCCTATGCCTCAGTCATAGGTTCTATAAAGTATGCTATGCTGTGTACCAGACCTATTGTGTACCTCACCATGAGTTTGGCAAGAGGGTACAATAGTGATCCAGGAGTCGATCACTGAACAACGGTCAAAATTATCCTTAGTGGAATAAGGAAATGTTTATCGGTTATGGAGGTGACAAAGAGTTCATCGTAAAGAGTTACGTCGATGCAAGCTTTGACACCGATCTGGATGACTCTAAGTCTCGATCTAGATACATATTGAAAGTGGGAGCGATTAGCTAGAGTAGCTCTGTGCAGAGCATTGTAGACATAGAAAATTTGCAAAACACATACGGCTCTGAATGTGGCAGACCCGTTGACTAAACTTCTCTCACAAGCAAAACATGATCACTCTTTGGGTGTTAATCACATAGCGATGTGAACTAGATTATTGACTCTAGTAAACCCTTTGGGTATTACTCACATGGAGATGTGAACTAATCACATAAAGATGTGAACTATTGGTGTTAAATCACATGGCGATGTGAACTAGATTATTGACTCTAGTGCAAGTGGGAGACTGAAGGAAATATGCCCTAGATGCAATAATAAAGCTGTTATTTATATTTCCTTATATTATGATAAATGTTTATTATTCATGCTAGAATTGTATTAACCGGAAACTTAGTACATGTGTGAATACATAGACAAACAGAGTGTCACTAGTATGCCTCTACTTGACTAGCTCGTTGAATCAAAGATGGTTAAGTTTGCTAGCCATAGACATGAGTTGTCATTTGATTAACGGGATCACATCATTAGAGAATGATGCGATTGACTTGACCCATTCCGTTAGCCTAGCACTTGATCGTTTAGTTTATTTGCTATTGCTTTCTTCATGACTTATACATGTTCCTATGACTATGAGATTATGCAACTCCCGAATACTGGAGGAACACTTAGTGTGCTTCCAAATGTCACAACGTAACTGGGTGATTATAAAGGTGCTCTACAGGTGTCTTCGATGGTGTTTGTTGAGTTGGCATAGATCGAGATTAGGATTTGTCACTCCGATTGTCGGAGAGGTATCTCTGGGCCCTCTCGGTAATGCACATCACTACAAGCCTTGCAAGCAATGTGACTAATGAGTTAGTTGCGGGATGATGCATTACGGAACGAGTAAAGAGACTTGCCGGTAACGAGATTGAACTAGGTATTGAGATACCGACGATCGAATCTCGGGCAAGTAACATACTGATGACAAAGGGAACAACGTATGTTGTTATGCGGTTTGACCAATAAAGATCTTCGTAGAATAGGTGGGAGCCAATATGAACATCCAGGTTCCGCTATTGGTTATTGACCGGAGACGTGTCTCGGTCATGTCTACATTGTTCTCGAACCTGTAGGGTCCGCACGCTTAACGTTCGGTGACGATCGGTATTATGAGTTTATGTCTTTTGATGTACCGAAGTTAGTTCGGAGTCCCGGATATGATCACGGACATGACGAGGAGTCTCGAAATGGTTGAGACATAAAGATTGATATATTGGACGGCTATATTCGGACACCAGAAATGTTCCGGGTGATTTCGGAGAAAACCGGAGTGCCGGAGGGTTACCGGACCCCCCCCCCCCGGAACTAGTGGGCCTAGATGGGCCTTAGTTGAGAGAGAGGGGCTGCCAGGGCAGGCCGCGCACGCCCCTCCCCTTGAGTCCAAATTGGACTATGAGGGGGGTGGCGCGCCCCTTTCCTTCGCCTCTCCCACTCCTTCCTTCCTCCTCCTAGTAGGACTAGGAAAGGAGGAATCCTACTTCTACTAGGAGGAGGATTCCTCCCCTCCTTGGCGCGCCCTAGGGCCGGCCGGCCTCCCCCTTGCTCCTTTATATACGGGGGCAGGGGGCACCCTAGAACACACAACAGACAACTGTCTTAGCCGTGTGCGGTGCCCCCCTCCACCATAATCCACCTCGGTCATATCGTCGTAGTGCTTAGGCGAAGCCCTGCGCCGGTAACTTCATCATCATCGTCATCACACCGTCGTGCTGACGAAGCTCTCCCTCGACACTCAGCTGGATCAAGAGTTCGTGGGACGTCACCGAGCTGAACGTGTGCAGATCGCGGAGGTGCCGTACTTTCGGTACTAGGATCGGTCGGATCGTGAAGACGTATGACTACATCAATCGCGTTGTCATAACACTTCTGCTTTCGGTCTACGAGGGTACGTAGACAACACTCTCCCCTCTCGTTGCTATGCATCACCTAGATGGATCTTGCGTGTGCGTAGGATTTTTTTTAAAATTACTGTGTTCCCAACACTCAGCTGGATCAAGAGTTCAAGGGACGTCACCGAGCTGAACGTGTGCAGATCGCGGAGGTGCCGTGCGTTCGGTACTTGATTGGTTGGATCGCGAAGACGTACATCAACTGCGTTACTTAACGCTTCCGCTTTCGGTCTACGAGGGTACGTGGACACACTCTCCCGCTCGTTGCTATGCATCACATAGATAGATCTTGCGTGATCGTAGGTAAAAATTTTGAAATACTGCGTTCCCCAACATATTTAACTTTTTACTCCACTGACCAGCACCTAGCCGATCCCCTATCCGGCCTAACGGAGTAAAATTTTACTCCTCTCCATAAATTTTTTCTTATTTTTACCCCCTCTTTGCTCCACCGAGTAAAACAGCGCGGCTCACCTCTGCTCCACCGCATCTTCGCCCCCGTCGCCCCTCCTACCCCTCCCCACTCCCTGCCGGCATCGGCCAGCCGCCGGGGAAGCCTGGTAGGCCTCCGCCGCTGTACCCCACCACCTCCTCGTCCCTCCGTCGGCCGAAAATCGAGGGGATCTGTGGCTGATGTCGCCGCCGCCGGATTTGGCGTTTTCGGCCATCGGCGGCTACACCTTGCCATGGATTGGCCGGGAAGCGGCCCACACAGCCCCGGCAAAATCCTCTGCGCCGCATGTAGGTACCGGTTCTTCCTCTAGCCACTCTAATCGCTCCCGCCGTCGGTTCTCCGGCAAATATTGTTAGACTCATTATGAAATGTAGTTTCATAGTATATACACTTCGTATTGTAGATGTTGATATTTTTTAAATATAATTTTAGTCAAACTTTGTAAAAACCGATTGGACACAAATCTAATACGCAGAGTAAAAAAATCGGAGGGGGTATAACAAGAAACAATACATCACATCATGGTATTACCTATTATTCAAAGTCTGCTGGATTCTGACCAATGAGGAGTCATTAGATTCAAAAATGTGTGCCGGAAGAGAAGAAACCAGGTGCTTCACGAAGACAAAGTGTAGAGCCAACTTCAGTACCCACTTATCTGTACTAGACTCTCCACATAATTAACGGTTTCGAAACCATTTCCTTACCCGAATACGGCAAGTAGTTGTTCCTATCAGGTTGATAGTACCACAAGTCCTTGATTGCCACAGGAACCTTCTTCATCGTGGCATTTCCAATGTCATACCGGAACAGCTCGCGGTCAGCAATAACAAACAGCAAATCCGGCCTTGCCGTGAAAGGCAACTTTGGGGCATCTGAAAAGCCCGCCAGGGACGGGCACAACAATCTCTCGCGGAAGCGGGACGACGAGGCGTCGAGTCCATGTCGGCGCATCCGTGTTATCACAAGCCCAGATCTCCACCACCTCACACGGCTTTGCGAAGCAAGCACAGCACAGCTCGCCCTCCAATTCTATGAAACCAACAGGCTGCGCGTCACACGGAGGATACGGGATCAGGCTGAAAGTCTCGTCAGCTAAGCTGAAGCGGATGAACACCTCGGGGTTGCTTTCATCTGGCAAATCAGCAGATCTCCAGTAAATGAAGCCTCGGACGTGGGCCGGGGTTACCGCGCGAGTCGGGTACGGGGGATCGACGGTTCGCCTCCAGACGGTGTTGGTTCCCAGGGTGAGCACCTCGAACCTGCAGACGCTCTCAGAGGCAACGCCATGTTGCCTCTGATAGAAATAGCTCGCTGCTTTGTACTTTCTGCTGCGTGGGTCGAAACCAAACCCAACCCGGTGCTGCTGGGAAAAAATCCTATGCGACCGGGTCGCATACAGCTGCTCGTGAGACCTTCTCCCGCGTGCGACACCTGGCATTACGAATCCTAAAGCAGCAGCATCTCGTTCCCCACTTCCCCGTTTCCAAATCTCTCCAACGAGTCAACGACCCAAGCTGCAGCCTGCTCGTCACATCGCCGCCGGTGTGCTCCTCGACGCCAGGTACACCACCCCAGCACGGCGCGTTCCATCCCCGCCGGCAGTACTCACGGCACCGTCGTAACTGCTCTCCACATTTGGCCACGGGGATGCCCCTCGATGCCGGCCGGGCGTGACTCCTTGCTGGTGGTGCTCCACTCCCGTCAGAAGTAGCCAACTGCTAGTCCCCGACGGCCACGACCATGCTCGTGGGCGCCTGCACTTGCGGCACCGCCGACTCAATAAGAATTTTCCCTGTATATTGTTGGTGCTTGATTTGAGCTGTACAATACTGAACAAAGGCAGTTTTTTTTCCCTGTATATTGTTGGTGCTTGATTTGAGCTGTACAATACTGAACAAAGGCAGTTTTTTTTCCCTGTATATTGTTGGTGCTTGATTAGAGCTGTAAATCTGGGATGTTTTGTTCAGTTGATCACAAATATAACAAGTAGGACAATAAATCTGCAAATACCAGGAACTTTTATTCACAATGTACTCCCTCCGTCCCAAAATTCTTGTCTAGAGGGAGTACATAAATTCATTTATACAGAAAAGCTCCATGATCTCATCAGCCATCCTATATTACTTGACTTCAGAATAAAATTCTGAAGAAAAATGAACAAAACATCAGCTATCCTAAACAACTTGACTTGACTTCCTGATTTTGTTGTTTTGCTGACTGAAACAACATCTCACATACATTTGTAGAAAGCACTGAATCATGATCCACACAGGCATGCACAACAGTAAATCGAGCCGGAGATCTGCCGATCGTTTTGCTGTTTCTTCTATCTTCCTTTTGCCATCATGCATGTTGCCCGTCTTTCGTCAGTGTCGACAGAACATCAAGCTCTGCATTTTCGTCAGTGTCCAGCACCATGTGTCAAGATGCAGCCAGCAGCAGCAGGTAACAACTCCAACGCCGAGTTGCCAGGCCACAGCCGGCGGAGTAAAGCAGTAGGTGGTGCCGTGAGCGGGGCGGATGAGGAGCATGGCCGTGGAAGGAGCACCAGTGGCTAGCGACGCAGCGAGCAGAGGAGTTGCGCCTCCATGGGCGAGCTGCCGGGGCGTCGATGAGCATGGTTGTGGACGGCGTGGGAGAGCAGCGGAGACGGGCTCGGTACTTCCGCGACAGAGTGAGCAGAAAAGTTGCGGCGGCGGCGACGGCGGCGAGCGAGCGTAGGGCGGCGGCGAAGGAAAAGGGATTAGGGATTTGGAAAACGGGGCGGCTGCAAGTCGGGAATGGAAACGGGATTCATGTTGCTTTGAGATTCGTTTCTCCAGGTGTCAGGCGCTAGACAGGTTCTCACGTTCGGCAGCGTACGACCCAGGTCGTATAAGATTTTCTTCCGGTGCTGCTGCCCTTCGGCAGGAAGACAAACTCTCTGGTCAGAAGATTGCGGACCATTATCTCGTGGTCACCGGTGGAGGTGAGGATCAGGCCGTCGCAATGCAGAGGCTGGGTCCATCGACCAATGCCCATTGGAAATTCCTCACTGTGCACCAGCTTTGACGCAAGGCCGCCATTGTACTCGTAGAATCTCATCGAGAACGCAGCCTTCTTCCCTGGGGAGTACTCGCAAGGCAGTATGAGCATCCTTGGCCGAGACCTTGAGAGCTCTAGGTGCGCGTCGGCGAAGCACCGGCTGGATACCACGGAGAGCCACCCCTTGCAGACGCACTTGAGCCTCGCCGCGGACCTGGCGGGGAGCCGTGATAGGATCTCCGAGGTCAGGTCGTCTGGGAGGCTGGCAAGAGACGGCCGTGAGCACGGCGTGCCGACGAACGCGGTCTTCTTGCGAGGCGGATGAGGAGACGCGGGGAGATCTGCGCGTCTCTTCCCCGCCATAGCAGAAACCTTTCGATCTGCAGGAGATGAGACATGAGAGCGTAGGAATCAGCTGTGGCTTTGAGCGAAACTTAAACAGCGGGCGTCAGATTATATAAGGAAGGACGCGGTTTTGGTTACCGATTCGATTTAATCAGGCATAAAATTATATAAGGAATTCTCAGTTTGATCAGGCAAGTTCGAGCCGGAGTTGTATAGCACACCCTAACCTTAACCTTTGGAAAAACAGAGTCGGTGCGCCGCCAACGTCGAGGATGGTAGATGGCTACGGATGATCCTTCTGCATCACCCGGCGCCGGCAATCCTCAGCCGGCCGAGCGACTGCGGCAGGGCCGAGGGGATCCGCGCGAGCGACTTTGACATCGTCAAGGAAAGACCATTCATTGATGCGCATTTGATGCAACTTTTTTTTAGTTTATTTTTCTTTTTTTCGAATTTGCCGTTCATGGGAGCATATGAGCTCAGGATAGCTGTGAATTACCCTTTCTTTACTTCACTAGGTCTAGCACAAAGGAACTAAACATCCGTGGATATAACTATAAGGAAATGGCAGAGACTGATCAGGCTCCCGAGCCTGTGACGCCCTGAATATATGGTGGCAGATCTTCACTAGCTGTGTTACTGCAACTCAGATGATGAATGACATGTCATCTTGCAGTGTGCTTGGTTCCAAATAACCCCCTCTATTCCTTCTGCAATCCTCGGTGGTATCGATCATCTGGTGGATGTGCTGTTTCATTGACAGAATGCATCTGCTCTTGCTCCACATTGTATACCCATTCAACACCAAGCACACTGCTTCAGCCACGACACTAGCTATGTGTTTTATCAACTTTATTCGCAAGACACCATGCAAATATAGTACAACTACTTGGTGCCAATAAGAATCCATAGTTCAGGCAACAGTAAGCTAAACCGAACAACTAGCAGAATAAGTTCTCTCCACAAAGTAGTGTCACTAAATCGCGGCGCAATGCCCATACACATCACAGTAATTCATCGAACAAACCATGCCATGGATCTTTAGAGGTAGTAGTAAGAAAGCAGAGGCGCCAACACTGCGGCTACGGATGATCTTTCTGCATCACCAGGCCTAGCGACTGCGGCAAGCCGGCAAGTGAGGTTCCTATAACGCTCCGCTACTCAATTTCACTTAGCAGAAAAGGGGGGTATTTTTTTTTGCAGAAAAAAAAATACACTTCGCTATGAGCTGGACAAAAAAAATCATGTATTTCTAGCACATGCACTATTCACTACTAGGAAATATGTTCGTGCGTTGCAACGGGAGAACAAACCACGTAAAACTTGTGTGGACATGGTAGCGATCTCAAGGAATGAGAGACCCTGCTTTACCTATATTGATGAATCATACACCTCGCCTTTATCCATCCCAATAGAAAAAGTCCATTTTACTACTCTGAATAAAGTGGGTGGTTTACTTTACCCCTGATCTATTTTTTGGGTTCCTATACCCCCCCTAAAATATCTCATACCGGACAAAAAAACACCCTAGATGGTTTACCCAGACCAGATGGTGATGCGGACACAGTCAAAGATGGTATTTGACCTGCGGGTGGGTCCCACTTGTTAGCTTAAAAAACAAATAGAAAAAGAAAAAACGGGCGGCCCCCTACTGCAATAGCAGCCGGCCACAGCGGCGGCGGCCGGTGCACGCCGAGCCGGCAGGCGGCCGGGGCGGGCGAAGCCGTCACGCGCCGAG
>NC_057799.1:115057234-115058583 GCF_018294505.1 Triticum aestivum
GCGAGAGGGCGGAGCGGGGGCGGTCGGAGCCGGCGGGCAGCCGGGGACGACGGCGCGAGCAGCGCGCGAGGGCGGCCGGGGTCGACGGCGCAAACTCGGGGAGGAGGAGGGGCGAAGCAGGCGCGCGGCCGAAGCAGCGACGGGGTGGACGGCGGCGGAGCCAACGCCACAGAGGAGCGTGGCGTGGCCGAGCGGGGTGCTCACCAAGATCGCCACGGCGAACGGCGGGGCGGCGTAGCCGCGGGAGGAGGCAGGCCAGCGCGAGGATGGATCAGGTGGCGACGCGGCTCGTCGGCGGGGTCGCACTGGAGCTGGAATGAAGCGCGAGGGGGAGCGACGGGGATGCCCATGCCCGACCTGACAAGGAGGGCCCACCGAGGTCAAAACCGCTCTTGACTAGTGCCACATCAGCAGCGAGTGAAGACAAACCAGCCAGGGGTGTTTTGTCCGGTTCTGGTTTGTTTGGGGGGTAGAAGGAGCCGAAAAATAGATCAGGGGTAAAGTGAACCACCCACTTTATTCAGGGTAGTAAAATGGACTTTTTACATCCTAATACATGGTTTGTTTCATGATCTTAAATGGTGAAACCAGACCAGATAAAACTGTGCATCGTTATGAATTAAATAATACTTCACTCAAGCAACATGAACTCGGTCGGTCTTAACAGGGATCCAACATTATTGGAGGAGCATCGAGAACAATGCCCTACTTTACAATAGACTTCGATTCCTCCTCATGAGTCCATGACGGGTGCTAAAGTGGGGCTTATCCATGTTAGCACGGCACGTTGCCTGCCTATGATTCTACCTTGTTTTATTTTTGATCTTTTAATCGATAAATACTATACTTTCCACTAACTTGCATAGTTTATAATGTTTGTCATATTTTTTTGCATTTGCATTACATCATGCCATTAAATAATTCACACAAAATTTAAAACTGTGAACATTTACGAAAAATCATTTTAGCCTTCCTTCTATTTTATACAATTGCTCTTCCATATTTCTATTGAGCCAAAATACCATTCATATACCTCTATAACATTTACTCTTTCTCTATTTATATTTAATAAAAAAAAAAGAGGAGAATTAGGAGATGGAGAGAGAGAGCAGCCTAGCAACTAACCCGGCCGGCCTATTTGGCCGAAAGCCCAGCCCAGCCGCAACCTAACCTAGCCCGATCGAACCTCGCTCCTCTCTCCCGATCCCTTCTCCCACCTTGCGCCGCGAGGGGAGGCACGGCAGGCGCGCGCTAGACTCGCCGCCGCTCGCTACCCCTGCCCTCCCGCGCGTCGCGCCGCCCCCGCTGCCGCTGTGGCCTAAGTCCACGGCCGCGTCCGCGCCTCGCCC
>NC_057799.1:115059082-115080302 GCF_018294505.1 Triticum aestivum
CCTTCCGTGCCCACTGTCGCGCATCTACGCGCGCGGCCTGGGAGGCCGGCTGGCTCCGCCCGAGGCCGGTGAGGCTGCATCGCCGTTGGCCTCGCTCTTCCTCGCCTCACCGCTGTGCTCCTCCTCTCCTGCTGCATCGCGCCTCCCTGCCCGAGCCGCTCTGCCTCCGTCGCCATGACGCTGTGCCCACTACCGCCGCGACGGCCCCTGCACCGCGCCGCCGCACCTCCTGGTCGCGCTGTTGTCTGCTGCAGCAAGCTGCCTCCTCGTCTGAACCGCAACGCCCCTCCTTTCTTCCTTCTTCTCTCCCTCACCTCCCTGTCTCCTTTCTGCCCAGGAGTCATGGATGAATTTTTGCTCTGGCCTTCCTCATCGTCACCGGCGACCACCGCCTCGCCGCCCACATCTGGATCTGCCCCCCCCTCCCCCTGCTGCGCACGAATCAGGCCTTGCAAGCTCCAGCCCCTGTCGTTCTTCTCCATCGTGGCCGCGTGGGTTCATCACTTGAAAAATGAAGGGTCTTTTTTGCAACAATGAAACGTTTTTAGCCACTTGCAATAGGACTGCGGGTTGAATTCTTAGAATAGAGGGACTTTTATGTAAAAATGACAATAACGTACGACCAGAAGCAATCGCTGGTTTATTATTACTAGGAAATAGGAAATATGCCCGTGCATTGCAACGGGAGACCAAACCACGTAAAACTTGTGTGGACATGGTAGCGATCTCAAGGAATGAGAGACCCTGCTTTACCTATATTGATGAATCACACACCTCGCCTTTATCCATCCCAATACATGGTTTGTTCCATGATCTTAAATGGTGAAACCAGACCAGATAAAACGGTGCATCGTTATGAATTAAATAATACTTCACTCAAGCAACATGAACTCGGTCTTAACAGGGATCCAACATTATTGGAGGAGCATCGAGGACAATGCCCTACTTTACACCAGACTTCGGTTCCTCCTCATGAGTTCGTGACGGGTGCTAAAGATGGGCTTCTCCATGTTAGCACGGCACGTTGCCTGCCTATGATTCTACCTTGTTTTATTTTTGATCTTTTAATCGATAAATTCCATACTTTCCACTAACTTGCATATTTTATAATGTTTGTCTTATTTTTTGCATTTGCATTACATCATGCCATTAAATAATTCACACAAAATTTAAAACTGTGCACATTTACAAAAAATCATTTCAGCCTTCCTTCTATTTTATACAATTGCTCTTCCAAATTCCTTTTGAGCCATTCCAAAAATCCCATGCTTTTTTTACTTCAAGGTTAGTCCCCAAACTGTACCAATAATTCTTTTATCACTTTGCCAAGCTCCACAAGATTATCATAATTTTTGGACACGTCTAAAACCTAGTCCTAGTTCAAACCCATTTGAACATAAATTCAAATGAGTTTGAATTTAAACCTTGCATTGACCACTTCTACATTTCTTGAAACAAGTAATTTTTTGCAAGTCCAGAAAAAATAACATCTTCCCAGAATACCATTCATATACCTCTATAACATTTACTCTTTCTCTATTTAATTAATAAACAAAAAAAGAGAGGAGAATTAGGAGAGAGAGAGAGAGAGAGAGAGAAAGAGAGCAGCCTAGCAACTAACCCGGCCGGCCTATTTGGCCTAAAGCCCAGCCCAGCCGCAACCTAACCTAGCCCGATCGAACCTCGCTCCTCTCTCCCGATCCCTTCTCCCACCTTGCGCCGCCAGGGGAGGCGCGGCAGGCGCGCGCTAGACTCACCGCCGCTCGCGCCCCCTACCCTCCCGCGCGCCGCGCCGCCCCCGCTGCCGCTGTGGCCTTAGTCCACGGCCATGTCTGCGCCTCGCCCGTGCCGCTCCGCCCAGCTGAGCCCACGGCCGCCCCTCCACCCGCGCGTCGTCTCCGGCCGCTGCGGCCTGCGCCTCCCCTGGCCGGTGCCCTTCCATGCCCACTGTCGCGCCTCTGTGCGCGCCGCCTGGGAGGCCGGCTGGCTCCGCCCGAGCCCGGTGAGGCTGCATCGCCGTTGGCCTCGCTCTTCCTCACCTCACCGCTGTGCTCCTCCTCTCCTGCTGCATCGCGCCTCCCTGCCCGAGCCGCTCTGCCTCTGTCGCCATGACGTTGTGCCCACCACCGCCGCGACGGCCCCTGCACCGCACCGCCGCACCTCCTGGTCGCGCTGTTGTCTGCTGCAGCAAGCCGCCTCCTCGTCTGAACTGCAACGCCCCTCCTTTCTTCCTTCTTCTCTCCCTCACCTCCCTGTCTCCTTTCTGCCCAGGAGTCATGGATGAATTTTTGCTTTGGCCTTCCTCATCGTCACCGGCGACCGCCGCCTCGCCGCCCGCATCTGGATACGCCCCCCTCCCCCTGCCGCGCACGAATCGGGCCTTGCAAGCTCCAGCCCCTGTCGTTCTTCTCCATTGTGGCCGCGTGGGTTCATCACTCGAAAAACGCAGGATCTTTTTTGCAAGAATGAAACGTTTTTAGCCACTTGCAATAGGACTGCGGGTTGAATTCTTAGAACAGAGGGACTTTTCTGTAAAAATGACAACGACGTACGACCAGAAGCAATCGCTGGTTTATTATTACTAGGAAATAGGAAATATGCCCGTGCGTTGCAACGGGAGAACAAACCACGTAAAACTTGTGTGGACATGGTAGCAATCTCAAGGAATGAGAGACCCTGCTTTACCTATATTGATGAATCTTACACCTCGCCTTTATCCATCCCAATACATGGTTTGTTCCATGATCTTAAATGGTGAAACCAGACCAGATAAAATTGTGCATCGTTATGAATTAAATAATACTTCACTCAAGCAACATGAACTCAGTCTTAACAGGGATCCAACATTATTGGAGGAGCATCGAGGACAATGCCCTACTTTACACCAGACTTCGATTCCTCCTCATGAGTCCGTGACGGGTGCTAAAGATGGGCTTCTCCATGTTAGCACGGCACATTGCCTGCCTATGATTCTACCTTGTTTTATTTTTGATCTTTTAATCGATAAATTCCATACTTTCCACTAACTTGCATAGTTTATAATGTTTGTCTTATTTTTTGCATTTGCATTACATCATGCCATTAAATAATTCACACAAAATTTAAAACTGTGAACATTTAAAAAAAATCATTTGAGCCTTCCTTCTATTTTATACAATTGCTCTTCCAAATTCCTTTTGTGCCATTCCAAAAATCCCATGCTTTTTTCTACTTCAAGGTTAGTCCCCAAACTATACCGATAATTCTTTTATCACTTTGCCAAGCTCCACAAGATTTTCATAATTTTTGGACACATCTAAAACCTAGTCCTAGTTCAAACCCATTTGAATTGAATTCAAATGAGTTTGAATTTAAACCTTGCATTGACCACTTCTACATTTCTTGGAACAAGTACATTTTTGCAAGTCCAGAAAAAATAACATCTTCCGAGAATACCATTCATATACCTCTATAACATTTACTCTTTCTCTATTTATATTTAATAAACAAAAAAAGAGAGGAGAATTAGGAGATGGAGAGAGAGAGAGAGCGAGCAGCCTAGCAACTAACCCGGCCGGCCTATTTGGCCTAAAGCCCAGCCCAGCCGCAACCTAACCTAGCCCGATCGAACCTCGCTCCTCTCTCCTGATCCCGTCTCCCACCTTGCGCCGCCAGGGGAGGCGCGGCAGGCGCGCGCTAGACTCGCCGCCGCTCGCTCCCCCTGCCCTCCCGCGCGTCGCGCCGCCCCCGCTGCCGCTGTGGCCTAAGTCCACGGCCGTGTCTGCGCCTCGCCCGTGCCGCTCCGCCCAGCCGAGCCTGCGGCCGCCCCTCCACCCGCGCGCCGTCTCCTGCCGCCGCGGCCTGCGCCTCCCCTGGCCGACGCCAGGGCCGCCAGCGCCCCCACTGCCGCGCCTCTGCGCGCGCGGCCTGGAGGCCGGCTGGCTCCGCCCGAGCCCGGTGAGGCTGCATCGCCGTTGGCCTCGCTCTTCCTCGCCTCACCGATGTGCTCCTCCTCTCCTGCTGCATCGCGCCTCCCTGCCCGAGCCGCTCTGCCTCTGTCGTGGTTTTGTCACGGCAGATGTCCTAGAGAAAGGACTTAGTCGTGGAGCCATCGCTACGGGCTAGCTTAAAAGGGTTAAAGCGGACAAGGGACGCAAGAGAGTTTATACTAGTTCGGCCCCTTATGATGAAGGTAAAAACCTACGTCTAGTTGTGATGGAATTGCTAGGGTTTCGATGACCAGGGAGCGAATACGCTTTGCCTGAGTCTCGAGTTTTTGTCTACTGTCCTTGAACCGCCGTCGGGTCGTCCCCTTATATACATGGGTTGACGCCCGTCGGTTTACAGAATCCTGAGGCCGGCTCATAATCGTGTTCGGCTCGGTCTCTGCTACTTCTATCTTACAACACAAGTTTACATATCAATGCCGGTTTATGTCTATAGGCCTTAAACCGGCTTTGGGCCCTGGACCTTCATAAAGCGTCACCGTCTGTCTTCATGGACTTCAGATACAGATGAACTACTTATGGGGTTAACCCGGCCTCTCCTGGCCAGTTTACGCCCAGTGGTAATATCCCCAACATTAGGCTCCAGATTGATTTGAACTGGTTCATGTCAATCCTCAATACTTAAGAAAATTTCTTCTTCAACATCTTCACATAATCTTGTAAACCGCCGTGACCTCATCTTCTAGGATCATGGTAAACCGCCGTGACGTCACCTGTTATTTAAAACTGTGTATAATCCACCTTCATTAATGAGCCTCCGACAATCGAGGCGACAGCTCTGCCTCATATCCAAAATTTAGGCTCCTCGATTTTCGCGCCTGGTGCTTATCTTTCTGCCCTTATAAATAGAGCCATGGGGTCTTTTCATTCCCCCCCCCCGTATCTCTTCACCTCATCTTCTTCCTTGCACTGCCCATCGTTTGGAGCTCCGCCGCCACCGTCGACCTTCGTTTCTTCCTCCGCGACGGCCGCTGCATCAACCTGATCGGACCAGAAAAACGCGGCAATCCTCCGCTGCTTCCTCAGCACCAGTACGTTCCTCCTTTCTTACTCCAGATCGACCATTAGGGTTCGTCGTTCTTCGTAGTTCTTCGAAGTTCTTGAATCTGTTTGTTTCTCTTTAGCAGTACCAATGGCTAGTTTAGATCTGCTTTTTCCAAAGCCTTTGTACTTTAAACTCATGCTTCCTTGTTAGAACATCTGCCTTGTATAAAACTCATCTCAACTTGGTGAACCTTTAACACGCTGGAAATTAGGTCAGAATATATTTTGTTATTCCAACGTGCGGTAGATCTGAAATTACCATGGCAAGATGTGAAACTTGTTTCTTCCTTCACTTATACACTTTTAATACTAGATTGGGCGGTTTAACTTCATATACAAAATGATGACCCAGTAGATACCATTAGTCCCCTGTTGAACCGCCAATGCATTCATCATTGTACTGTTTCCATTGTCAGACTCCGGTTTACGAATAACCAATCCTGGTTTAACAATATGCTTACATCCTTATACCGCTATATAGTTGTCCATTGTAAATCTTAAACTGACAATAATCATGTTTCAGATCTTTCATTGCCATGGCCAAGCAAGTCTATGAATGCAATTGGGCTCCTTCTCAAGTAACCGAAGAACAGTTAAACAATCTTGTTAAAACGGGCGCTTTAGCCAAGAAAGATGTCATCCACTGGAGAGTCCCTGGCCCGGAAAATCCTCCTACACCCAAGGACGGAGAGGTAGTCGTGTTTGCTGACCATCTGAGTCGAGGTTTTAGCCCTCCCGGTTCGAAATTTTTCCGAGATGTACTAGCCAATTTTCAGCTGCGCCCTCAAGACATCGGTCCCAATTCTGTGACCAACATCTGCCACTTCCAAGTCTTCTGTGAGGTTTATCTGCAAGAGGAACCTACAGTCGAACTATTTAGGGATTTCTTTCACTTAAACCATCGCACAGAGTTCTCGGATGGACCCAATACGGAACTGGGCGGAATGGCGGTTCAGAAAAGGAAGGAAACCACTTTCCCTCACCCCAAGCTCCACAGTCACCCCAAAGAGTGGAACCAGACCTGGTTTTATTGCAAGGATACATCTCCACCTGATGAAAACCCCCTGCCGGGTTACCGCCCTGAATGCCTGAGCAACACACATCCTTTTCCTCAGAGGTTGACTGCAAAAGAAAGGGCCAACTATGCTCCTCAACTATCAAAGCTTAGAGCCTTCATGGCAAATGGTTTGACAGGAGTTGATCTTGCTCGTTGTTGGATAAGCTGGAGTATTCTGCCCTTAAGTCGGCGCTCCGGTTTGATGTGTGAGTATACGGGGAGTTTGAAGGATGCTCAGCGGCACATTGACATTCAGCTTACAGATGCAGAAGTCACTGAGGCTGTAAAGAAAATGCTGAACGAACCGGAGGCTGTCTGCGCCCAAACCGGATTACTCCCTTTCTGCGCTTTCAACAAACCGCCAACTGTAAGAATCATATAATATTTTTATCTGAAGTTGCTTTTGTCCAAATATTCTCTGAAAGTGTGATTATTTTCTGACAGGGTAATGATCCATTCTGGAACAAGAAACCACCACAAGACAAACTGGTCAAGCCGCAAGATAAACCGGTCAAGCCAGTTCGTCCAAAGACCAAGGTTATCAAAAAACCTGCCAAGAAAAGGACCACTGCATCCTCCGATCTACCAGCTGATGACGATGTGGGTAATCCGGAATCAGAGGTAGAACTTGACTCTCTTGGTTCATTTTTCGTACACCTCATTGACAATGATTATTGTCAGGACGACGCTGAAGGCAGTCATGCTGATGATGTAGAGGTAATCATTCTTTCCTCCGATTCAGATCCTTTGCCGACATCAAAAATCCGTCGAGCAAACCGGAAAGTAAAATTTTCTCACCCCCTTGCTTGCTTGGACCCAAACTTTCTTTTGAAGACACAACAGCACGAGGCTTGCCGCACAACCCGACACAGCGGCCAGGTAGTTACCTCCGCTGGTTTACCGAACACTCCGGTTCGGAAACGCCGATCAGAGGTCTCTTATCCCCTTGACACTTCATGCCCCAAAGCGGGTTGTTTCCACCAGCCTCTTAACCCGTCTGATTCAAATTATCAGGGTACTTCTCACTCATCTTCTAGCGAATTGTCGGCCACAAAGCTTCCACCCCTCAAAACATTTCTTGGGTGAGTCATACGCTTACTTTTATCCTTGATATGTTATTTTAATATATACTGCACTGATCCTCTTGTTTATTCTTTTCAGCGCCAAGCCCAGACCCAGCAAGAAAGCTCGGTTGAATAAACCGGCTGATGAAGACGTGGCTGTTGAACCGGAGAAAACTCCGGATCCTGAAGAGACCAACATTGATGCCATACTGAATGACCCATTGCCTCAAGGTCATGACTTCGTTGCTGAGCAGGCAGAAGTTGACACCACAAGCCATGCTGACCAGCCAACCAGCCCTGTTCGAACTGACAATAAACTGGGAAGTCCAGTTAAAAATACTGACAAACCGCCAACCCCAGTAACGGCTGCTGATGACATTATGATTACTGGCACTGGCCATACCGCTCCGGGCAATCCTGTCGCTTTGTCAAAGCATACTGCCAAAGATGAGCTCTCTGCAATTGGCAAAAGCAAATGGAACGCCAATTTGTCAAATTATGCCCATCTGAATGCTCAAGACCTTCACTCTCGCTTCCTGAACCGTCTGTACACCAGCCGTGACTATGAAGCCGGTTTGGTAAATATGATGAAGGAGCGATATGAGGTAACTTCATAAGTGTTTCTCTCTTATATTTAATTGCAGCTTATCAACTCCAGTAGCCCCCAAGTGACGGTTTAAGATACCAATTTAAACCGGGACTTAGTAACAATTTCATGTTTGCAACAATGCATCTTAACTTCACTGATGTAGCCCCCAAGGGCGGGTTTAACTTTATAAAGATGAACTGGGACTTTGTAGAAGAATTCCCATATCAGCATTTTATGAGCAAATACACATTAGCCCCCAAGTGCCAAGCTTAATACTTGTATTGTGCTTGGGACTTGTAAAAATTTCTGATAAAGAGCAAATATGCATTAGCCCCCAAGTACTAAGGGCATAACTTGTTATGTGCTTGGTACTTCAAATATGTACTGTCAATTCATTATATATCTGTCTCTTTATAGGCTGATCTGAGCAAGAAGGAAAGCCAAACCGCTGATCTGCAAGAGAACCTCAAGTCCCAACAAGCTGAAACCTCCAAAGCGAAGGAAGAATTGGCCAGCGCCCTAGGCGCTATGAAGAAACTGAAAGAGGGCTTCAACAAAGAGTGGGCGGATTGGGAGACTGAAAAATCTGCTTTGATAAAAAGGGCTGAAAACGCAGAAGCCGCTCTTAAACCGGTGGTTGATGAACTGACCGGCGTAAAGCGGCAGATTCATGCCATGACTGCTGCTGTGTTCGGTAAACATCTTTTCCTTAATACTTTCAACATATCTTTCCCATGTGTTGTCAGTTTACTGATGTGTACGATGGTACAGGAACTTGCATTAGCCATCTGGGCTCTGATGTACAGAAGAAGTTGAAAGCTGCCTACACTCTGATAGAGCAACTGTATACCGGTGCGCAACGGATCATCTATACTGCTTCACACAATAATCCTCCTCCCACTCTGATCAAGGATACCTTAGAAAGGTTATCTATGCTTCCTGCCCGGGTAGACGAGCTAAAGAAGTCTGCCGCTAGAACGGATGCTTTGGCCGCACTAACCCGGGCAAAAGCGTGGGTACCTGACTTTGATCCAGTGGAGGCGGCCCAAGGCTATCCCAGTTTAAAGGAAGACGGAACAGAATTTGGCAATGATGATCTCCAAACCATAAACCGGGAAGTACGCCCATTGGCTTGTCAACTAGTTGAAGAGGCAGATCTTTCGTACTATCAGGCGAGTTATGATGATAAGAACAGACGGGTTGCGGCATCAATTCCAGAAGCGCAAAATCTTATGCCACCAATCCGTAAGCACACTTATGCCCCTAACATTGAACCGTCCATGCTGATAAGCGATGAAGCTGTATTCCAAGCCCTAACTGGGATCGACTGGGCAACTGTTGATTTCCAGCCACTGGGTAGAGAGGAGGGAGTTGAACCGGTGCGAGATGATCCGCAGTCGTCAGGCCAAGCTGGTGACCAACCATGAACCGGAGGCCGGTTTAGTCTTCTACATGCTGCAACATGTATTTGAGAAAACAATTATCCTTTTGGGCACTGAAACGCCTTGCAATATGCTAGTTAAAATACTTGGTCTGGTATGCCTTCGTGCATATTTATCTACGACTGATGCTTGCTTAATCCGACATGCTTAAGATATGATATTCATAATCCATAGCCATTTATTCAAGCTGTTCCTGCAGATAAGAAGCTTAAAGCGCCCTGGCGGTTTACCCCCGGGCGGGTGATGATACCCAAATATATATATATGATCAAGGTCTGTAACCAAGGTTGTAAAAGATAACCAAATATGGAAATATATAATACCTGCGACCTTTAGGCATGATGTTGGCTGACCAACTTTGTAGTGAGGGCCATAACCCTACTCTGGAGGATAAGTAATTCCTGGTATATGATGCCGGTTTACAATAAAACCGTTCCGGGTTGTGAGAAACACCGGTTTATTCCATACTGGTGCCTTTGAGTCAAAACCAGACCGGGCTGATAGTCTCCGGATTATAATTTGATCATCTACTGACAACTTGTAGTTGACAGCCTAACAGGGTTGATAAACACCGGTTTTAAAAATGTCACAAATCTTATGAAACAAAGAAGACTTAGCAAAAGGCAAATAAAAACCGTTGTAGTCGAGGGTTTTCACGGGCTGCCGGGCCCCAAATTCGAGGCTTTTCATGGGCTGCCAGGCCACTGAGTTAAACCATTTTTGCAAAGCCTTTTAAGATGGTCCTCAATCCTTAACCAATCATCGTTTTAACTTGACAAGTTTAGGGTCTTCATTTTAGAGTAACTTGTCAAAGTTCGAAGGGTCATACCAGGTTTACCTGGGCGGAGTGACTTACTTAAATAGGCAGGTTAACCCGGGGTTTTAGGTGTATACACCAGGCTTTCAAGCCATGGCTTGATAGCCTGTTACAAGTGTAGATTCTTAGTTCATTTCGACAGCAAAGAATCCCCAAGCAACATTGTGAGCTGTGCTCAATGGGTGCCTATGTTTGAGCTGTTGTTTTACAACACTCCCTTTGGCCCCGGATTGATGTGGCTTTGAGCCGATCAAGAGGTGTGACTGTGGTTCGGATACGACCAAGCCCCCAAGTGATGTTGTGGCATTGTGCCGATCAAGAGGTGTAGCTATGGTTCAGATACGACCAAGCCCCCAAGTGATGTAATATAAAGCTTTGAGAAGCTAAATCAAGGGGTAAACCGGATGCCACTTTGTAAGCTCCATGTAACCACACATGATGTAAGAAAAACAACAGATACCCCGCTTTAGCTGAGGTTCCGGTTTATTATATTGACCATAATATATACAATGTCATAATATGTACATAAGCAGAGCCTATAGCTCAAGTATAGTAGGGCCGAAGATGAGCAATATTCCACGGCCGGTTGGTCTCCTCCTTCGATTTACGTGAGTCTTTGCGCTCTCGAACATCGATTAGGTAGTATGACCCGTTGTGCAGATTCTTGCTGACCACAAAGGGTCCTTCCCAAGGGGGGGATAGCTTATGCATATCCGTCTGATCCTGGATGAGCCGAAGCACCAAATCACCTTCTTGAAAGGTTCCGGTTCTAACCCGACGGCTATGATAACGACGCAGATCTTGCTGATAAATCGCCAAACGGGCTGCCGCCATGTCACTTCCTCATCTAACAGGTGAAGAGCTTCCTGTCGTGCCTTCTCGTTGTCAGCTTCAACATATGCCACTACACGAGGCGAGTCATGACGGATGTCACTAGGAAGAACTGCTTCCGCTCCATAAACCATGAAGAATGGTGTGTATCATGTCGATCTGTTGGGTGCGGTATTGATGCTCCACAACACAGAAGGTAACTCCTCAACCCAACAACCCGGCGTCCGTTGCAAAGGAACCATAAGCCGGGGTTTGATGCCTCTCAAGATCTCTTGATTGGCCCTCTCCGCTTGACCATTGGACTGGGGGTGAGCCACTGATGACACGTCAAGCCGGATGTGCTCACGTTGACAGAACTCCTTCATGGCACCCTTCGACAGATTGGTACCATTGTCTGTTATAATGCTGTGTGGAAAGCCAAACTAGAAGATCACCTTTTTGATGAATTGAACCGCCGTGGCTGCGTCACACTTGCTAACTGGCTCTGCCTCCACCCACTTCGTGAATTTATCAACCGCCACCAAAAGGTGGGTCTTCTTGTCCTTGGACCTCTTGAAAGGCCGAACCATATCCAGCCCCCAAGTTGCAAATGGCCAGGTGATTGGAATCATCCTCAATTCTTGAGCCGGTACATGAGCGCGCCTTGAGAATTTCTGGCAGCCATCGCATCTTTTGACCAAGTCCTCGGCATCAGCATGAGCTGTCAACCAATAGAAACTGTGACGAAACGCCTTGGCCACCAAAGACTTTGAACCGGTTTGGTGACCACAATCTCCTTCGTGGATCTCACGCAAAATTTCACGGCCTTCCTCAGGAGACACACAGCATTGAAACGCCCCTGTCACACTGCAATGATGTAACTCTCCACTGATAATAGTCATGGACTTGGACCGCCAGATTATCTGCCTGGCCAAAGTTTCGTCCTCTGGTAACTCGCCCCGGTTCATATACGCCAGATGTGGAACCGTCCAATCCGGGATAACATGAAGAGCCGCCACCAACTGAGCCTCCGGATCAGGAACAGCCAAATCCTCTTCACCAGGGAGCTTGACGGACGGATTATGCAAAACATCCATGAAGACATTAGGTGGAACTGGTTTACGTTGGGAACCCAGGCGGCTTAAAGCGTCCGCCGCTTCATTCTTCTGCCGGTCCACATGATCCACCCGATAACCTTTAAAGTGACCTGCAACAATATCCACCTCACGACGATATGCTGCCATTAGTGGGTCCTTGGAATCCCATGTGCCGGACACTTGTTGAGCCACCAGATCCGAGTCACCGAAGCACTTAACTCAGCTTAGGTTCATCTCCTTAGCCATCCGAAGACCATGGAGTAAAGCCTCATATTCAGCTGCATTGTTAGTGCAAGGGAACATTAAACGGAGAACATATAAAACTTATCACCTCGTGGGGAAGTTAATACGACTCCAGCCCCCGAGCCCTCCAATTGCCCGGACCCATCAAAATGAATAGTCCAATAAGTATGATCCGGTTCTCCTCTGGCGCTTGTAATTTTGTCCAATCATTGATGAAATCCACAAGTGCCTGAGATTTGATCGCCGTTCGGGGTATGTATTTCAACCCGTGAGGCCCGAGCTCTATAGCCCACTTAGCAATCCGGCCAGTTGCTTCCCTGTTCTGGATTATATCTCCCAACGGAGCAAAGCTGACCACCATGATGGGATGACCTTGGAAATACTGCTTAAGCTTCCGGCTTGCCATAAAAACCCCATACACCAATTTTTGCCAATGCGGGTACCTCTGCTTGGACTCAATAAGTACCTCACTGATATAGTAAACCGGCCGTTGAACCGGATATTCCTTTCCGGCCTCCTTGCGCTCCACCACAATAGCCACACTAACAGCCCGGGCGTTAGCTGCCACATATAGCAACAATGGCTCTTTGTCAACCGGAGCAGCGAGAACCGGCGGATTAGCCAGCTGCCGCTTTAAGTCCTCAAATGCTTCATTAGCGGCGTCACTCCAGACGAAGTTATCCGTTTTCTTCAGCATCTGATACAAAGGGATGGCCTTCTCGCCAAGGCGACTGACAAACCGGCTCAACGCGGCAATCCGGCCTGCCAGGCGTTGAACATCATTGATACACTTCGGTTTAGCCAAGGAGGTGATGGCTTTGATCTTTTCCGGATTAGCTTCAATGCCCCTGTTAGACACCAAAAAGCCCAAGAGCTTGCCTGCAGGTACACCAAAGGCACACTTGGCCGGATTAAGCATCATTTTATAAACCCGCAGGTTATCAAAGGTTTCCTTCAAGTCATCAATCAATGTCTCCTTCTTCCTTGATTTTACCACAATATCATCCACATAGGCGTGAACATTGCGGCCGATCTATTTATGAAGACAATTCTGCACACACCGTTGATAAGTCGCCTGGGCACTCTTGAGCCCAAAGGGCATGGACACATAGCAGAAGGCTCCAAAGGGAGTTATGAAAGTTGTCTTCTCCTGGTTCTTAACTGCCATTTTGATCTGATGATAACCAGAATATGCATCCAAAAAGCTTAAACGCTCGCAACCCGCCGTAGCATCAATAATTTGACCAATTAGGGGAAGGGCAAAAGGATCTCCTGGACAAGCTTTGTTGAGATCTGTGTAGTCCACACACATACGCCAAGTGCTATTCTTCTTGAGGACCAGCACCGGATTAGCCAACCACTCAGGATGGAATACTTCAACGATAAATCCAGCCGCCAAGAGTCTGACTACTTCTTCTCCAATAGCCTTGCGTCATTCTTCATTGAACCGGCGGAGAAACTGCTTGACCGGTTTATACTTTGGATCAATATTGAGAGTGTGCTCAGCGAGTTCTCTCGGTACACCTGGCATGTCAGAAGGCTTCCATGCAAAGATGTCCCGATTCTCACGGATGAACTCGATGAGCGCGCCTTCCTATTTCGGATCCAAGTTAGCGCTGATGCTAAACTGCTTGGACGAATCGCCAGGCACGAAGTCAACAAGCTTAGTCTCATCAGCCGATTTAAACTTCAGGCCGGATCATGCTCTGTAGTTGGTTTCTTCAACGAAGTCATATCTGCCGGATCAACATTGTCCTTGTAAAACTTCAACTCTTCTGTTGCATAAACCGACTCAGCATAAGCCGCATCACCTTCTTCACACTCCAGAGCAATCTTGCGGCTCCCATGCACGGTTATAGTTCCCTTGTGACCCGGCATCTTGAGCTGCAGATAGACATAACAAGGCCGTGCCATAAACTTAGCATAAGCTGGCCGTCCAAATAGGGCATGATACGGGCTTCTAATTTTCACCACTTCAAAGGTCAAGGTTTCTGATCTCGAGTCATGCTCATCTCCAAAAGCCACCTCCAGAGCTATCTTACCAACAGGATATGCCGACTTACCTGGCACCACACCATGGAACACCGTATTGGACGGTTTAAGATTTACAATGTTGTTCTGACGAGGTGGATCCACCAAACGTGCCTGAACCGGCGCCCCTGCTCCAGGTGCCTCCGCCCGGTTTACCACCGGCGGATTACTGGTCCCTGCTCCTGGGGTGTTAAAGAGATTTCTAGCGTCATAAACCGGCGGCAGGCGAGATCGGTACCTCCTCTTCAGGACTTCGTTTGACGCACTCTGATCCAGCATAATCCAGTAAGCTTGTGCATCCAAAGCGGCCCGCTCCGCGGCCATCCTGGTATCCTTAGCTGCTAAGTTGGCTTTGGCCTGGGTGATCTGATCTTTCACTTTCGCGATTTCCGCATTGTGTGCATCCTGATCCGCCGGGTTAACCTCCGCCATCAGTGTTGCCAACACGTCAAACAAATCAGATAGAACCTGAGCTGGCGGTTGCACAGGGCCTCCTGCCCCGGCCGCTGTTGCCGCTGCCGATCCGGAAATCATCGCCGCTGCGGTCGAAGAGTGGAGCGCCGGTTGCGTACCGGCCATGAAGATCGCAACCCGGTTTGGCAGATCAAAGGGGTCCGGAATACTGTTGCCATCGGAACAGCCCCCAATCCGGCCATCTTGTAACTGATATAACGACTCGGTCTCTCCGGTCAATGACAAGTCGCCGGAATAAACGACGGTCTCACCACCAGATTCCGATCTATCCTCAGATTCCCCTCCATGGATAACTCCCACGAAGGCACGCTTCATGACAGGCTTGACCCGAGCAGATCTCGCACGCTGAGCCGTTTCGACAAGGTCGGTGCAGATGTCCGGCTCAGGGCCCGGTTCGCCGATGTTGCCAATGAAAACGTGTATGCCACCAAAGGGGACCCGGTACCCGTACTCGATTGAGCCGGCCTTGGGGCCCCAGCCTGCATCGTCGATGTAGAGCTTGCCGCGACGACTCTTGGTTATCCGGCCCACAGCGTAACCCTTGAGTCCTTCGAAGTTGCCCTCCAAGAACTTGAAACCATCGTGTGATAGCCCCACGGTGGGCGCCAACTGTCGTGGTTTTGTCACAGCAGATGTCCTAGAGAAAGGACTTAGTCGTGGAGCCATCGCTACGGGTTAGCTTAAAGGGGTTAAAGCGGACAAGGGACGCAAGAGAGTTTATACTAGTTCGGCCCCTTACGATGTAGGTAAAAGCCTACGTCTAGTTGTGATGACCAGGGAGCGAATACGCTTTGCCTGAGTCTCAAGTTGTTGTCTGTTGTCCTTGAACCGCCGCCGGGTCGCCCCTTATATACATGGTTTGACGCCCGTCGGTTTACAGAATCCCGAGGCCGGCTCATAATCGTGCCCGGTCGGTCTCTGCTACTTCTATCTTACAATACAAGTTTACATATCAATGCCGGTTTATGTCTACAAGCCTTAAACCGGCTTTGGGCCCTGGGCCTTCATAAAGCGTCACCGTCTGTCTTCATGGACTTCAGATACAGATGAACTGCTTATGGGGTTAACCCGGCCTCTCTTGGCCGGTTTACGCCCAGTGGTAATATCCCCAACAGCCTCCATCGCCATGACGCCGTGCCCAACACCGCCACGACGGCCCCTGCACCGTGCCGCCGCACCTCCTGGTTGCGCTGTTGTCTGCTGCAGCAAGCCGCCTCCTCGTCTGAACTGCAACGCCCCTCCTTTCTTCCTTCTTCTCTCCCTGACCTCCCTGTCTCCTTTCTGCCCAGGAGTCATGGATGAATTTTTGCTCTGGCCTTCCTCATCGTCACCGGCAACCGCCGCCTCGCCGCCCGCATCTGGATCCGCCCCTCCCACCTGCCGCGCACGAATTGGGCCTTGCAAGCTCCAGCCCCTGTCGTTCTTCTCCATCATGGCCACGTGGGTTCATCATTCGAAAAATGCAGGGTCTTTTTTGCAAGAACGAAACGTTTTTAGCCACTTGCAATAGGACTGCGGGTTGAATTCTTAGAATAGAGGGACTTTTCTGTAAAAATGACAATGACGTACGACCAGAAGCAATCGCTGGTTTATTATTACTAGGAAAATTGCTCATGCGTTGTAACGGGAGGAGAAAAAGTTAATGTGCTTCACTGGAAAGCAAACATCAATTATCATTAATTAGATTGGCCAGGTAGAGAATAAGAAACAGAAAAATGTTACGACGTTGTAGATCAGATCGTTGATGCCTAGTGAAAAATATACCACATGGACAGATTAATCATTTTATTACGATAAAGAAATGGTGTGCATGTAGCACTTCCAAAGTTATTTAAGCATGAATGCAATTGTTGTTGTTCCTCCATAGCATCAATATCTAGGGCAAAAGTGTATATTAGGTGATTGTCAAGTTGCTCCATACCACGTCCAACGTGTCCATCATTAGGGACATTAGAGCGTCTACAGCCGGATGTTGCAAATTTGGGCCCTCAAATATCCACCGACGCGCCTGTGGCCAGTGACCGGGCGGACCTCAAATTCTAACATTTGCAACCACATACCTTATTTCCAAAACAACAATTACATGCAGGGCCATGCACGACGATCACAGTGTCCATCTTGGGCCGGATGGGCTGTCCAAACACACCGGAAATTGCACGTTAATTAAGATTTTCGCATTCATTTAGTCCAACCTTGCCGCTTGATGAGCTAGTCGACCGCTTAAATAGCTGGGTCGTCCAGAAGCGACAAGCTTCTAACATCACTGCATCCTTTGTGGAGGAAATAGTCTGTTAGTATGAATCTTCTATAATTAAAACATAGAAGGATTCTTCTATGATTCATGGTGAGAACTCCTTCACAAAGAAATATTAATCTCAATATTTTTTTCAGTCACAATGTGTCTATAAAACTTGGTGAACAAGATAAAAATCAATTCTCATTGTAGTAGGGGTATCATCGTATATGATCGAGGCAAACTTGCCACTCGATGAACAAGTGCATCAAATGCAATCTAGTTTCAAATTTATCTCGATCATACATGCGAGAATTGATAGACCTACACAACAATAACCAAGCTTGCCGCCATCCGCCGGAGCAACTATTTAAGTCGAGCGGCGCCGGACTCGCCCGACGATTTGGGACTAAAATTTGGGTGCACCGATGAGAGAGGGAGGAGATTCGGTTTGAGAGGTCAGTTTGAGGCGCTTCTGTATCTTCAGATCGTGTCGTGTCTCTTTCATGTTCTTTTTGTCAGACTGTCTGGAATCCCCAATTCTTAGCTTCTCCTTGTTGGCCTAGAAAACTCAAAAGAGTATATAAACTGAGATAATTGGATATAAATTAGCGATGTGGGACTATTGAATATTGAATAGATGAATGAATTAGTCCTTGCATCGTGCGTGACGTGCAGGCCGTGGCTGAGACGCGCGGTGGTGAGCCCAGTCCAACAAGAGATAAGGGCTGCGGGCATAATTTCTAACAAATGTAGGGGTTTTTACGCAAAAAATGAAACGTTTTATCAGAGTGCCACTTAAACAGGGACTGCGGGTTTATTTTAAAGAAACAGAGGGGCTTTTTTACAAAAACGCCGACGACGTACGACCAAAAGCAATAACTGGTTTATTAGTAGGCAGAGATAGGTAGAGATAGAGATAGAGAGGTAGAGATTAGGGAAAGATAAAAGATCATCATTTTTTTCCTTTTGTGCAACTCACACCACAGCGAAGTGTATTCTGTCATGAAATTTTACATAGATGTACGTAGTACGCAGCTCTATGTTCATGTGTATGAATTTTTCTGAAACCTCGAAATATGATTTTCGCACGTGAACTGTAAAACGGGTGTCATGGAGTCTAAGCTCCAAAAAACCACACTCGTTCTAGAGTTCTTTGATGTCCATCCCTTCTCTTTTCCCCGAGTAGAACATATCCCTTCACCCGCAAAAAAAAAAGAACATATCCCTTATATATGATCCCGGTTACATGTGCCCCATCAAGCACCGTTCGGCCGACCCACATGATCGTCTAGTGAAAAGTAGGTCTCGTCCTCATAAGGCCAACCAACAAGAGGACAAAGGAGATGACAAATGGCATCGGCAGCGGAGAAGAGGGCGGGCGGCAAGACCATCGTCCTATAGAGCGTGGACGGCAAGAGGTTTGAGCTTTCCGAGGAGGCAGGGAGGATGTCCAAGGTCATCGTCGCCATGATCGGAGAAGGTCATGCATGCTGGCATCCCGATCCCGCTCCCCATCCCCTTCAGGGAGCTCGCCAAGGTCTGCGAGTACTGCACGGATGTCGGCACCAGCAACTCCGGCACGGCCTCCACCATAGCTGGCTGGGGCAAGGAGTTCGTCAGCAGCATCTGCATTGGCTTCGTCTTCACCGCCGAGGGGATCCGCGCAAGCGACTTCAACATTATGGGAGCACTCGAGCATTTGATGCAACTTTTTTTTAGTTTATTTTTCTTATTTTCGAATTGCCGTTCATGGGGGCATATGAGCTCGGGGTAGCTGTGAATTACCCTTCTTTACTTGACTATAACAAGGAAATGGCTGAAACTGATCAGGTTCCCGAGCCCGTGAATATATTCGCACCCGCACCCAACTCTCTGTCGGATCATCAAAGATGTGTCCTCTTGCAATGTGCTTGGTTCCAAACAATCCCCTCTATTTGTTCTGCAATTCTTAAACCATCTGGTGGATGTGTTGTTTCATTGACAGAATTTTCCCACATGCATCTGCCATTCTGCCCTGCTCCACATTATATACCAATTTAACACCAAGTACACTGATCCAGCCAGGACCGGAGCGCCCCATGAAGATCAATCGGCACAACACTAGCTATGGCTTTTATCAGCTTTATTCCGAGGACACCATGCAAATATAGTACAACTACTTGGTGCCAATAAGAATCCATAGTTCAGGCAACAGTGAGCTAAACCGAACAGCTAGCAGAATAAGTTCTCTCCACAAAGTAGTGTCACTAAATCGCGGCGCAATGCCCATACACATCACAGTAGTTCATGGAACAAATCATGTCGTGGATCTTTAGAGGTAGTAGTAAGAAAGCAGAGGCGCCAACACCGCGGCTAGGAGGAGGGTTGCCGCCGTGACAGGAGACCTGGTCGCTGCCGATTTCGCTGGGCTTGGGCTGACGGTTGCCGGTGTTGATCCGGAAGTTGGTGTAGGTGCTGCAAGATGCATTCCGATTTCAGTATAGAGAAATGGAAGTAAGATTCAGGGGACAGAAAAGCAGAAACCAACGTTTGTTTCAATTCAGGACTTCAGGCAATAAAGTAAACGGGTGGTGGTTTCTCTCTATCAGTCCCTCATCAGCTTCACACCGATGAACAATCCTTGACGGTGAACTTAATACAAACTGATGCATGTACGCAAATCATATCTTTTAGCATCTCACACATTCTATCACTAATTGAAGGCCACAATTGGCGCTTTCGATCATTTAGTGGTTGCTATCCATAATGGTTTGTCAATTCTGTTGTGTGCGTGATCCAGTACATCTGGCTGTCAAACCCTCATGTAAAATTGCGATGACATTGAAAGGAACCACCACTATGACAGCAATACTTTATTAGTGATGTCTTCGTCTATAGTACAAATTAATATTTTGAAGGTTTGCTATGTGCCAATTTCGTTCTTCTTTATGAATCTCAAAATCATTCTTTTTGTGATGTTTTTATTTCAAGTGGAGAGTCTCAACAACAAAAAATTTCTGTTTTTTCACATGCAGACCACTGAAAGATAGTACTGCTGTACTCTACTCCCTCCGTTCCTAAATACTTGTCTTTCTATACATTTCAACAAGTGACTACATACGGAGTAAAATGAGTGAATCTACACTCTAAAATATGTCTACATACATCCTATGTGATAGTCATTTGAAATGCCTAGAAAGACAAGTATTTAGGAACGGAGGGAGTAGATGCTAGAGGAGTCCATAAAAATTCTCTGTAGCCCAAGAAAGCATTGATGTCAATGCCCATGGACACATTCATATGTTTTCCCCTTGATCTCAGAGTGGAAAATGGAGGTAGAGATAAATCGACTCTAGCTCTTGGTAGTTCTTTAACCATTTCAGATTGGAGCGTGTGTTGATTAGATCTAATTAACGTTTTTTTTTGCACGGATCTACAGGAATAAAGAGAGGGATTCAAAATGTACGAGCTGCAAAGGAGAGAAAGAGGGGAATTACCTTCAGTAGGGGCGCCGTTAGGGGCTCCGCCGGGCAGTTTCACTGCAGGACAACAAAAATAAAGTCATACCAACAGCGCATGTGCGTGCGTGCCCCTCCATGAACACCCGAGGACAGATCACAAATCGACACGGGGAAAAGAAAATGAGAACAAGATGGGAAGATGGCTCACGGCTGCAGTTGCTGAGGGCGGCCGGGTTGCCGCCGCATGCGGCGGGGAGGCCCTTGGCGCGGGTGAGGTTCATGGGGATGCCGTAGTCCTTGCCGAAGGCGTCGCAGAGGCAGGCGACGCTGGCGGGGCTGGCGAGCGCGGCCTTGACGCCGGCGCAGCACTCCTTGGGCGGCTTGCCCTGCGCGGCCCCTGGCGAGATGTAGGGGAGGCAGCCGGTGAGGCCCGTCAGCGCGGAGCCGCAGTCCCCCGCCGGCGCCGCCGGCCCCGCCGCCGGCGCCTGCGACGCCGCGCCGGACGCCAGCGCGAGGACGACGGCCAGGAGAGCCACGACGGCGTGGGTGGGGCGCGCCATGGCGGGTGCTCGTGCTTGAGTGCGGGGGCGGCGTGGGGGACGGGGAGTGGAAGCGCGGTGTGGTGGTGGACTGGACTGGTGGGCTGTGGGCGGCTGGTCTGGCTTTAAAGGTGGCGGCTTCTCGGCGCGGCCAGCGAGTACAGTAGGGTTTCCTCCTGTGGTGGTGGTGGTGGTGGTGACTATCGTTATCTACCGGGCGCACCGGAAAGCGGTTGGTTGGCCGAGTGCTCGGCGGTTGGCGCGGGAGCGCGCGACTGGACTGCCACGTTGGGAACCGCCTTTTCTGCGTCCTTGGAAACGGTAAACATCATGGCATATACTCACTCCTTT
>NC_057799.1:115080661-115085329 GCF_018294505.1 Triticum aestivum
TTAGTTCCTGTAAATTCAACTAAATATTTGGCTGCTCGATATGCCGTTTTGTTTCTAGTATTTCCCCATCCCGTGACTTTAACCGCCAATGGCAACGCATGTTTTTTTTTTTCTTTCTTTGATCTGCATGCTGACATTCGGCGGTCCATGTGAAGGTATTTCCCCCTGAACACTCTGCGACAGCGATGCACAGCTGTGGTGCGGGTGTGGCCAGCCCAAATTCCGTCTTGCGCCTTTGCACTTGCAAATATGGAATGCAAGATGGAGAGGCATGCATGTGATCTTCCAGCTGGTTTGCATCCTCACATGCTCTCTCTCCAGTACCTACCTGGCCCATGGAATTATTGATCAATCCATACTACATTCTGGGACGGTATCCTTATCTCGCACAGTGCTGTCGATCTCGCGTGAGAGCGCGGATAACCTCACCTCACATATTTCGGTACAGCCAGCCTTGTCAATGCCGTTTCCCTTTGCAAACGGAAATGATAAGGCAGTCTAGACTAGTTTTACATCATCAAGTGCCGTAAAACTTACGTGATTGAAAAAAGATAGACTGTGCTCCTCAATCGAACAGAGAAAAATGATGTCTTTTGCAGTTCGTGGGTTTACCTCGATAGAAAGGTCAGGTCAGTCTACTTTGCCGGCGGAAGTTCCCGTGAAAAGAAGGGAAATGGTAGGCGTTTGTTGACGAATCTCATGATCTCATCTGGTATCACCTTCACACACACACTTCGGTTGCACTGCACTTCGTCTGCATGCATACCGACGAGACGATGCCGACCAGCGATGAGGATATAGAAGAAGGAAAAAGGTGCGCTGCGTCCACAGGCAACAGTCTCTTTTCTCCCGATAAATCGCGTGTGCACATGCGGCCACGCGAGGTTGTTATCCGCACCCCTCGTCCCCATGCGGTTGGTGCTAACTCCAATACAACGTTGGCGTATAAACTTCATTGGGCAGCATACAACATCTTGTATAGCGCTCGTATTCCCACATGCCATCTGGTAATGACAACGGCTAGCTGCAACAGGCGGCAGCGACCAGCGCGGAGGCATTTACTGCGTGGTAGTGACAACGGCTAGATGCGTGTTGGTCACCGTTCAGTCGCAACGGCTAGCCGGGCGACGCTCCTCTCTGTCTTTTTAAATGCCATGCTTGCTTGCTTCGGATGGCCATTCCAAGCTGCTCCCCTTCTCCATTCCTCTCAGCTTAGCTGGGCTTGCAAAGCATGTGTTCGTCCATGTCCCGTAGTAGTGCAACACCACCTCCATCTCATCACACGAGCAATCAGATGCCTCCACTCCCGCTCATCCGTTGCCCCGAATGCAACACCACCTCCATCTTCCTCCTCAAGTTCTGAAGTATCATCCCGTCTGCGTACGTAGTGTCATACTCATACATGTCTTCATCTTGCTGTGCTCAGTGCAGTTTGATGTACCCACCGCACGGCCATGGGCATGAACAGGGCACTGTCGTAGTCATATATGTATTGTATCCCCTCTGCGTAGGGACTGCCGTTTCTTTTTCCTACCGTAGTCATATATATATATATGTTCTAGTATCGCTAGCCGATCTGCATGTATCAGCTAGTACGTCCAGCTTGCCCATGCAGGGGCGGGAGCTTCTATGTCCAATAAATTATCTAGCACCCGTCTTAAGCGGGCGCTGAGGGAGTCCTGGATTAGGGGGTTCTCGGACAGCCGGACTATATCCCTTAGCCGGACTGTTGGACTATAAAGATACAAATTGAAGACTTCGTCCCGTGTCCGGATCGGACTCTCCTTGGCGTGGAAGGCAAGCTTGGCAATACGGATATGTAGATCTCCTCCCTTGTAACCGACTCTGTGTAACCCTAGCCCCCTCCGGTGTCTATATAAACCAGAGGGTTTAGTCTGTAGGACAACAACAATCATACCATAGGCTAGCTTCTAGGGTTTAGCCTCTACGATCTCGTGGTAGATCAACTCTTGTAATACTCATATCATCAAGATCAATCAAGCAGGAAGTAGGGTATTACCTCCATCGAGAGGGCCCGAACCTGGGTAAACATCGTGTCCCCCGCCTCCTGTTACCATCCGCCTTAGACGCACAGTTTGGGACCCCCTACCCGAGATCCGCCGGTTTTGACACCGATATTTGTGCTTTCATTGGGAGTTCCACTGTGCCGTCACAACAAGGTTTGATGGCCCCTTCGATCATCGGCAACGATGCGATCCAGGGTGAGGTTTTCCTCCCCGGACAGATCTTCGTATTCGGCGGCTTCGTACTGCGGGCCAACTCGCTTCGCCATCTGGAGCAGATCGAGAGCTACGCCCCTGGCCATCGGGTCAGGTTTGGAAACTTGAACTACACTGCCGACATCTGCGGAGACTTGATCTTCGACGGATTCGAGCCCATGTCAAGTGCGCCGCACAATCACGACGAGCATGACTTAGCTCTGCCGTCGGACAGTGTTCAGGAGATCACACCTGCAACTACTCCGGTCCTCAATCCGGAACAAATTGCGCCATCTAAGGACGGGTGGATAGACCCCGCCATGGAGGCCGCACTCTCAGTGGCGATAGAGCCGAATACTGACTTCACCTCCTATGAGAGCCGTGTTGCCGAACCGTAGGATTCGTCCCCGGACACGGGCTCCAAGCCACTTGCGTCCGTGCCTATCGAATCTGATTGGGCACCGATCATGGAGTTTACCTCCGCGAATATCTTTCAGCACTCGCCCTTTGGCGACGTACTAAACTCGTTGAGGTCTCTCTCCCTGTCAGGAGACCCTTGGCCGAACTATGTTCGGCTAGAATGGGATGCGGACGACGAAGAAATTCGCTCCCCACCCACCACCCACTTAGTAGCCACAGTCGACGATTTAACCGACATGCTAGACTTCGGCTCCGAAGACATCGACGGTATGGACGACGATGCAGGAGACGAACAGGAACCACCGCCCACAGGGCGCTGGACTGCCACCTTATCATATGATATATACATGGTGGATACCCCCAAAGAAGGTGATGGCGATAAGACAACGGAGGATAATCCCTCCAAGAAGCAATCCAAGCACCGACGTCAGCGGCGCCGCTCTAAGTCCCGCCATAGCAAGAGCAGCGATACCGGCACAAGAGACAATAACACTCCGGATAGTGCCGAAGACGATGACAATCCCCTCCAGCCAGATTTAGAGCGGGAGGATGAACAAGCTAGCCCTCCAGAACAGGCAGCAGACGGAGAAATGGAGGATGACAATTACATGTCTCTCTCCGAAGACGAGGTGAGCCTCGGCGATGAAGATTTTATCGTGCCTGAGGATCCCGTCGAGCAGGAGCGCTTCAAGCGCCGGCTTATAGCCACAGCAAACAGCCTGAAGAAAAAGCAACAACAGCTTCGAGCTGATCAAGATCGGCTAGCGGACAGATGGACTGAAGTCCTAGCGGCCGAGGAATACGAACTTGAACGCCCAACCAAGAGTTACCCAAAACGCAGGTTGCTACCCCAACTCGAGGAGGAAGCATTAAAACCTACATCACCAGCGTATGATGCGGCGGATCGGCCACCTCGTGGCCGAGACAGAGGGGCATATCAGCCCGAAGTCCAGCCCGCACCCCGTCACCAGACAACCAAAAACACCAAGGCCCGGGGCAACACGCGGGACCTGCGAGACGTATTGGAAAACAAAGCAGGGCATACAAGATCAATCTACGGATCACGGGGTCGCGCCCCAACGCGGGACGATGATCGTCACGCCGGATACACTAAACGCAAATCCGGCCGGGCCGAATACAGCAGACAAGACTCGTATGAACTGCATCGTGATATAGCCCGGCACAGAGGCGCCGCACACCCCCTATGCTTCACCGATGAAGTAATGGACCATGAGTTCCCAGAAGGATTCAAACCCGTGAACATTGAGTCATACGATGGCACAACAGACCCCGCAGTATGGATCGAGGATTTCCTCCTCCACATCCACATGGCTCGCGGTGATGATGTACATGCCATCAAGTACCTCCCACTAAAACTCAAAGGACCAGCTCGGCATTGGCTGAATAGCCTGCCAGCAAACTCCATTGGTAGTTGGGAGAATTAGGAAGATGCATTCCTTGACAACTTCCAGGGCACTTATGTGCGACCACCAGATGCTGATGACTTGAGCCACATAACCACTACTAGGAAAAGGGCTATAGATGGAATGGCCACTAATGGCGCACCACATGTCTGGTGCGCCATTAGTGTGAAAGACACTAATGGCGCACCAGACAAACGGTGCGCCATTAGTAACAAATTTTATTTTTTTATTTTGCCAGACATACTAATGGCGCACCAGCACATAGTGCGTCATTACTAGTTGTAACTAGTAATGGCGCACCAGCAACATAGTGCGCCACTAATTTTTTTTTTACTTTTTTGCAAAACTACTAATGGCGCACCTGGTGCGGTGCGCCATTACTAGTTTAAGCTAGTAATGGCGCACTGCTCCCCGTGCGCCATTAGTGTATATTTCATGGACACTTGATCTCGATCCCCCTCCATCTCGCGATCGCTATCCCACCTCGCCAGATCCGGTCCCCCTCGCCGCCGAGCACCCCCTGCACCCTCTACCCCGCTCCACCGGGCGCCGCCCCCGACCCCCCGCACCCTCCCCCGCTCCACCGCCGCCGACGACCCACCGCA
>NC_057799.1:115387670-115414716 GCF_018294505.1 Triticum aestivum
AAGTTCGCGCTTCCACGTTTCGGATTGAAATATCTGGCGGCCCCAATTCCAGCCCTGCAAAATCTCTCTTCTCCACCGTCCCCTTCCGCACCCAGATTGCTCAAATCCCTAATTCGCCGCCAACCCTCGAATCGCCCCTCGTCTCGTCTCTTTCCCCACCGTTCCCAACCTCTGTGCCGGACGACGACGACGAAGACGACGGTCGCGCTTCATCACCGCACCAGAGCTACCTCATCTACGTCCTCGTCCACCGCACCGGGTGGTCCACCGACAACGTCGGCCGCCGCAACCGACGTGCCTCACAGACACCGAGTTCCACCGCATCAGGTGCGCTTCACCGACGCCGTCTCCCAGCTCACCGGGGCTACTTCACCGAGCACATCGTCGCACCTCCGCCCCCCGAGGCCGTTGGGGCTTCCCCAACGGTCTCGTCCACCGCATCGTAGCGCTCCGCTGCCACTCAAGATCTGCATCCATGCGCGGCCAGCCAACAGCAGTGTATCACCCTCAACGGCTCTGAAGTGACCCGCACTCTAGCTAGGTGAGCATGCCCAAACGCCGGCCCGAACTAGGTATCCACACATCACTCCCTTGTGCACTGTTCCGACGATGTTTGGATATCCTTTCACTGCTCTCTTAGCTTACACGCCTATGCAACTCTGACTTTAACTCTTATTTCTTCTGGATATATCATCTAAAACAAGCAAATCCATTTTTTAGCGAAGCATGACGGCGCTACGGGATCTGGTACACATCTTGCACACCCGTATAACCTTGTAAGTATCCGTCCTCCGGTACAACATCAAGGTCGATTCCTCTTATTTGATCAACCATTCCCCGTGTCAAAAATGCAGAGGGGGATGCAAGGAGCACAAGGCCTGCACATCCAAGCAAGTGGTAACATGGACTTGTACATGGAACATCCCAAGCGCAAGCAGAGCTGCAGTGAGCCTGTACAACGAGCTAGCGTAAGTCCCTGCATTTCATTTAATTCGTACTGGCATTCGTGTATGATTTGTGTGCAGTGGCTGATCCACGAATTCAAGTTACCAGGGGCGAACATTTAAGTTAAAAAATACGAAGGCACTTGCACTCCGGAAATCAACATAACTTGAGAAATGTGAAGCTACATGCACTTTGAAAACCAGCTAATGATCCAAAGTAGTTTAGATTATAAACACTAAATGATGCAAGCACCAAAAAACACAAAATGCAACATGGTGTACAAGGACTACAAACATGGTCTGTACCTGCTTGAATTATTCGTTCTCTGGCTGAAAATATCGAAGTGTAATTGCACGTATAACCAGTGCGCAAACTGCATATCAATATATCTATCTTGCACAAGTATGCCAATAGTTTCAAACAACAGATTAGAAAAGTATTTATGCTATGTTGTCATGATACGGGGACTTTCTGGTAGATGGCCTCGACGTTTCCTCAAGCTATGAAAATGCACTATAATTTGCTTGTCATCAATGCCTGCAAATCTCTGTCTCTCTCATCATAGTAGATCATCATTAGACACTAAATCCTTCAATGAGCTTGCAAAATGCTTGCATTAGATCCCTCATTAGACACTATATGTTCATCACCAGGAGCATGTAAAATGTTTGCATCAAATCCTTCATTAGCAGTCTGTTCATTAGACACTTCAGGCTCAAGAACAACACGAGCTTGTATGTTTGCACCGGAAACTTGATTAGATACATCAGATTCAGTCAGTTCAGTATTGATTGGGGGAGTTATAAAATAAGTAGAAATTGGTTTCATTTTCTCATAGATTCCCTACATACAAGCAGTTTTACAACACCGTCAGGTTTAACTATTAGCTAGAAATTGAAGAGTTGAATTAGATATAATCAGGGATATGATGTACCTGCTCGTTGCGCATGCTACTCTTGCAAGCTGCGACTGTCCGTTTGCGCAAGCTCGATGCCATGCCCGTGCTGCTGCCGTTGCCTCCCACGCAGGCTACACCCAGGGTTGGATCTTCATCTTCTTGTCCTTCCGTTCACATGAAGCCCGGCGACCGCCCTCCAACGAGGGCGTGAGGAAGTGTTGTGTCGGTCTGTCCAGCGGCGGCTAGGTTAGGAGCGAACCAGACTGGAGGCTGGAGCGAATGAATTAGGATTTTTCCTGCTGTCGATCAATATGGGAGGCGCTCGTTTGGGCCGCGAGCCTGCTATAGGGCCTGCCTTGCACTTATGTTATTGGCCCATCCAAATTGAAACATTTTTCTTCATTTTTTACATTGCCTGCTCGTGCGTTGGGACGAACAAAACTAGCGTGGGCCAACCTGGACGACTCAAACTAGGTGCACACTTTCCAGCCACCTGAGGCGGCCGCCCATACCAGCCCCTATGGTGGCGTCGCCCCTTTTTGCGTGTATGTTTGGATAGTGAAAAATATTCCAGTGGCGCTTTTGATTTACCCACAGAATGGTTGAATTGCTTGTTTCTATGAACTGAGTTTGCCAATAATGTGAAGGATGCCAGTCTTTTCATCCTATTGTAGATTGCTTAGATCTCGATATGCCAAAAGTAATCGCATGAAATATATAGTAAAAGCCAGTGTGATGTGTTTGGCTACAACTAGTCTGACTACACGTCCTCATATAACATATCAAGGACGCACCATCTTACCAGATTAACCATTCGAATTACCCATGCAGTGTGGGAAGAAAGAAGTATTGGGACTGCGTATCCAAGCAATTGATACCATGGACTCCTTCGTACAACCTTGTAAGTGAAAAAGAAGTTGCAGTGTGCCTGTACAAAGAACTAGCGTAAGTTCAGTTACCTGCTTCTCGGAATTTTAGTTAGCCACTTATTGCAAAATTGTTCAATTACGTTGCTTGGCTTAATTTAGTTTGCTACTGATTACATAATGGCACAGCCTGTTAATCATATTGTAGATTGCGCCTATCTATGTGTTTGATACTTACTGTTAAGAATTACCTGTTTGCCTTAACTTAAATATCTACTTGTTTGTTTAACTACTTTGCTACTGCAACAGCGGGTTACAATGATATTAATAACTACTTTTCAGCATCCAATTGAAACTCTTTAATTCCTTATTTGTTTAACAGGTTTGCTGTTATAACTCCCAGTTGAGATGTTTTGCTAACTTCAACTTTTCTGAATCCAATCGGAACTTTAATGGCAAAACAGGTTAGCCCAAGATCAAAGAGCGAGGTCCCCATGGACGTTGCATCATCCCACAGCAGTGGCACCGGCCCAATCATGCATTATGAATTGCCAACTGCTGATGCTCTAGAGGCTAAACTAGTGGTAGAAAGAGATTCTGCTTCTGCACTTAGAGATGAAGTTGACATGTTGAGGAAGCAAACAGCACAATCACAAGCAGTACTCAAGACAACCATTAAATATTTGGTGGATTTCAAAATGAAGCAAGCTGAGACTGACCAGATTGTTAAGGTCCTGAAGGAAAAAAGGAAATTAAATTCCTACTTGGTAAATCATAGGTGAAATGTTCTTTCCATAGTTGAATAACCTTTGTGTTGTCTGTTCATGTAATCAATCAAACCATTTGTTTTAGAGATCATGTAATAATTGTTTTTTTTGTTTTTTGGTTTGTAATTTTATTTGAGCACAAGTCTGTATTAATTGATAAGACTCGGAGACATTTCATTTGGATTGCTGTACCAGACCTACAAATATGCCAATCGGGCTGAATGTGCATTTAGCAATAGTAGTAGTATAGATGGACCATAAGTGGCACGCATCGGAAAGGGCCAAGATGCTGGCTAAAAAAAGGATGTTGTTGTAGCCAAAAAAAAGTACAGCGGCCTGGCTTATGTATGTTAGTTGATATTATTGATCCATATACTCTATAAGTGTTTATATGTCTGTTAGTTCTGTACATTCTTGGTTGATTGACTCAGTATTTGAATCTTGATACATCGCTTGTGTACATATCTAAATGGGAGTACACATTATGCTGCGTGTGACATTTGAGTTGGACATGAAGTGTTCCAAATATTTGAATTCACCTTAAACTGGATTCTAGTTTCTGAATTTGAGTATCGGCATTTGTAAACATATTCATATATGACAGTGGAATACATCTTTGTCGTCCTTTTGAAGATATATAAAAACACATAGAATGATTTATAAAGATTCATATAGGAATACAAAATGGATTCGAATTTAGTTGCCAGGGTAAACGTGGATGCTTATTGTCCCAAAATTCAAAAGAAGCAGCAAAATGTCCACTCCCACGTCGGCTGCCCGAAGCCAAGTGTTTGGGAGATGGAAATTACTGTCTACCCATTACACGGACAATCCATCGGCCCGATTTCCACTGCTCTAAATAGGGGTAGGTTAGTAACTTCAATTAGACGTGACACGACCGCCTCTGAGCCCATTCCGACACGGTGGGCGTCAAACATGGGCGGCAAAACTCATTTGATTCAAGCTCATCCGAAAGACCTTTGCTTCTCCCTCCATTCCCCATTCATACACGGTGGGCGGCAAAACAAACTCGACTCGGCCAAAATCGATGTAGGCAAATATTTTCAATAAGGGCAGGTTTGTAACTTCACTCAGACATGACACAACCGCCCTACCTGTCAGCCCCATTCATACACCGTGGGCGCCAACCATGGGCGCCAACCACCCTCTCCTCGCCCGAAATCGCTCTGGGCAAATATTGGCGAGATGCGGGATTACCGTCCTATCCCCAACCGACGAGACGTCCAAATTTTAAACGGGGGCTAAGTTCGTAACTTTCCCATATTTCAGACAGGCGCGTCCCAAAAACATGGTTCCCCGTACCTCTCCCTCCATTTTCCCATTCATACACCGTCCGCGCTAGAAAACCCCATCCCCACACCAGTCTCTGTCCGCCACCCCATCCATCGCCGCCGTCCTCCACCACATCCATCGCCACTGTCCTCCATCATGCCGGAGCGCCTACCAAGACCGCGTCGTCCACTGCTAGAGATGGACATTTCTCATCCACGGCGACGGACCAATAGCCTTGCATCGTGTCCTCTCGCTTCATCGGCGTCGTCGTCCTCTTTGCCGGAGCCACTCACACGACCTTCTCTTCCACCGCAACGGGACTTATCCCCCGATGCACCTGTCTACCGTCGCAGATCTGCTTCAACGCCACCAACAACCATCGCACCCCCGATGCCTACACGGCGCCACAAGAGAGGTGGTACTTCATATCTCCTCAACTTTTTGATCTCAACCAGAAAATAGATCTTAACTTGGTTACTCTACTTTCTTTTCAGCTCTTAGAATTTAGTTCTTAGTTCGAAGCAAAGAATGGATGCTAAATATCATTTCTCCGGTTTGCAGCTTCAAATCTGCCATGGCACAGCCATAATACGGTTTAATTGATCATGCTTAGGGTTTAATTGATCATGTTGGTTCCGTGGTGGTTTGTTTAATAGAAATCGGAGGGGAAACCCTCTTTTGCTAAAAAAAATGCTTAGAGTTTCCCCCTTTTATGATCACTATATGATCAGAATACGTGCTTCGTGTCATAATAACACTACTCCACCCATCAAGCTAAACAAGCTTTGTTGTTCAAATACGAATCTGATATTATTAAAACAGAGTTGTTTAACTGGTCAGCTAAATGTTCCTAAATTAGTTTCGAAAATGCATGTTCGCCGCTCGGGTGTGTATCTCTACAGGGTGCCCACGGTGGGCCGGCCCACCCTGGGATTTTGGGTCGTCCCAGGCCCCGATTCCCCTCTGTTCTGCTGCGCACTTCCGATCTCTACACGCCCCCAGCCGCCTGCCTCGCCGGCGACTTGCCGTCCCCGGACGGCATGACTCTAGGAGGAGACGCCGGACTAACAGGAGGCCAGGAGGCGCTCGCCCAACAGCGTCACTGCTGCCTGGGCGCGCCGCCATGCCTACCTTCCCAGTCCGTTCAGGGCTCAGGCGTGCAGCACCCACCAAGCCTACCCGATTTATCCTGAGATACGTCCTCAACACTCAGCAGCCACTCCTCATCACCCATTTTCTAATTGATTCATTACTCATTAGGCAGGACTGTCATTAGGGTTTGTTGTGTGATCAGTGCTACCTACACTTAATGGTTCAGATGTATTTCGGTAATCTTTAGTACCTCTAAAGTTCACAGGGTTTTCAAAATTCCAGCCCTCGGAACAGAAACTAGTCATTTTGGATTGTTGGTCGTAGTGACATTGACCCAGATTACTACTGCAAGTCAGGTTTGTTGACAATTTTACTTGTCTTTCTTACTCATTCGATATAATATCCAATTATTCACGTCGATTAGTTGCAAACAATAAGTGCTAGACAAACTTCTTCATTCAGATTTTGGACGGTCTCTTACTGCAGTTACAATTCTGCATACTTGTCCTAGTAAGCTCACAAGTAAATAATTGATTCACTACATCTATTCTTGCCTTGTCATATTTGTTGTCAATATTCTTTTAAGGTGGACCACCCTGTTTCTAAATACTGGAACCGTAGACATGAGTGAATAGTATTTCACTATGTGATCTCTTCCATCATGTGTGGGTAACGAACACTGCATTGTATAGAAAGAAAGTGTCATTTCCAGCTTTTACATAGGTTTCGATCTTTTACATGGAATACAATCTGCCTACTTGCTTTGTGTCGCACTACCAACACTCCACCCTTGAAGCTAAACATTACGCCACTCATAATTGCTTAGTTTATTTGTTCAAATAAGAATTTCATATGATTCTAATGTTCTTACTTCAGTTTTGAAATGTGTGCCTGCCTGTTATAGAGACATAAGGTGTTTGTATTTCTGTGTGTGGTCTGGTCAGCACGGTTGGGGAGGTGAACTTTGCATATGCAGGGGTTTATAGGGAGACACTCTCCGAGTTGAATCCGCAATGCATTCCATAGATAATCTGACTACTTTTTATGTTTTCATGAATCTCAGATTCTGAACAACATCATAATGATTATGAGCTTGCGCGCATGAAAAGAATAAAGCAGAACAATGCCATGGCTGTCAAACTTGGCATTAAGGGACTGAAATCAAGTCTGGATGCAATGCAATGCAAACGCTCTCCACCTACAGATTCATGCTCAGAATATGATCCTAACAGTGATTCTGAGCTAGAGGGAGACCTAAGTCAATGTAGCTCCCTAGTGGAGGAGTCAAAGGAAGATGCCCTATCTTATTCACCCATCAAGGTACTTGCTCTAACCTTCCAAGGTTACATTACTCGCACATATCTTTCAACTGATGCTTTGCATTGCTTCTACTTTGTTGAACTGCCATTAGCTTAGTTTACACATCGTGTATGTGAATACGCCCTGCCTATCCATTTTCAGTACATATTCCATCTGTCATCATACCATATTTATCCATTCAAATGCCGTTCTTGTGTATCAGACGTTCAAAAGGAAGAGGGCGATTGCTGATCGTGGATGAGCACAAGCAAAGTATTTGGAAAAGGTAGTGGCACCTGATAAATCAAATAGCCCATTAGGTGTAGTTGCAATATCACCTGACCCACAAAATACCCTAACTCTAGCAGACTCTAGCCCTACTACACTGGTCATTTCTGATGCCCCAACTCAGCCGACCCCAACTGCAGCAAACAGTATGATTATGCCAGTTAACATAGCACCAGCTGTACGACGCAAAACCCCCATTCTAGCAAAGAGTACACCAAATCCAGTTGCCAAATCCCTTTTCGAACCAGAGAGAGCCCCAATTGCAGCAAATAGGACCCCTGTTCCATTTCTTCCCAGTTTAGAAGACGAAGCTTATGTTGTTGTCAGGAACTTTGTGTGCATCTTTCCTTCATGGAAAGATTATACCGCAGACACAGAACAATTTCCAGTCTTCCTTCGCAACTTACGCGTAAGTAATGTACTAATGTTATTCATGGTCATTACTGCATATGTTTCTGCTGACAGAAGACACAAGGTTTCATTCTTTTAAATAGGCGAGGAGCAAACTGGATTGTGATGACGAGCAAGGGTTGGTTGCGCTTTTCAAGCACTCGTTGATGAAGTATCGTTCCTACCTGAGGCAAGCGCACTTCGATGGCAAGCCTCTGAACGAAATTTCTGTAAAGTCTCCGGTGCTACATTTATCCGACGGTGACTGGAATAATCTTGTTACACATTGGTCTCGGCTGCAGCGTAAGGTACTGTCTATGATATCACATCACAATTTGTACTACATTTCTGCATTTGCCTTAATGTCTCACTTGTACGAAAATTGTTAGCAGAAGAACATTCGTTCTCAAGGGACCACAGAATCTCGCAACTATACTGCACACTGCATTGCTCTTGTGAGTACCTCTTGCCCTGTATGACCATACTTACTTTCATAGCTGTTTGATTATGTAGCATCACTGCACATGTTAGCCTCGTAATCGTCCATTTAGTGGACATTATAAGATTCGTATGGACTCTTACATAAATTTAGAATCAACCCAATGCTTTTGAAGAGGTTTAGCTCTGCAGTCCTCTTATAAGGACTGAACGTGGTCTATCACTGTACTTACATTAACAGCTACTCCCTCCGTCCCATAATATAAGAACGTTTTGTACAGTACACTAGTGTTCAAAACACTCTTGTATTATGGGAAGAGGGATTGGTTCATTTTGTAGCATTCTGCATCTTATCTCCCTCGCCCACCATTTACTAAAAAAGATCAGATCTATATTTAATCTTACCAACAAGTAGAATACACAGACAATGCCAGTGCAGAAGTGTAGCCCATTGCTCTTGTCAGTACATTTTGTCCTATAACGCTTGTACTTCCAGGGATTGGTAGTTGATTATGTAGCATCAATCTGCATCTTATCTTCATTATCCTCTATCCCTTCCAGTATTATCATATCTATAATTACTCTCTACAAAATGTAGAGTACAGGCAGTGCTTATGAAGAAGATTCTGTGCTGAAATTCTTGAGTTATCATTCCCTTGACATGGAGAAGGGCATTATAAAGCCGGTGTTAACTGTTAATGTAAGTCAGTCCTTCTAAAGCCTTTATCCTCAACTGCTGTTTAATTTGCTCATACTCCCTATCATTTACTGCTGTTTAGTTTGCTGTTTCTACCAAAATGCATGTTCGTAAGAACCGTAAGTTCTAAGTTTTACTCGTAAAACCAAATTCCTTATTCATACCATGCACATTACTTAATACTCCCTATATGTATGCTTGTTTTTGTGGATCTATAATCCAGTGTGTGGTGAAGCAGCCCACGTTTGCACCTTGTCATCTCCTATTTTATCTTACTGATGTGGATGATGATATGAACAACATGCCATGCACATTATCCAAAATAGATACAATGATTTTCTTTGCCCTTCATCTATGCTTGTTATGTTGACATGGTAATCCAGCAGTGTGGTGAAGCTCCCCGCATTATGAACAATGCCAAATTATGCTATTGATATTTGAACTTACTCTTTATTTTCTAATTTGAAATTGGATAGAATTGACAGAACAGTTATCATCTTTCTTTATACACGTGCAAAACCTGTCATCTCTCTGCTTTGTTTCAGGGTGATATGCCGATGGCATGCACAAGTCTGCTGAAGGCTGTGAGACAAACCCAACATATATTGCAGCAAAGAAGGCAAAACATCTTGAAGATAGCGAGACAACCCCAAAGTCTTGTCTTGATGCAGTGTTCAAGTTACTTGAGACTAACAGTCAGACAAGCTCACAGAATTCGTTGTCTGAATCAGTTCGACTTCTTCAGTCCCAAGTTCTAGCAGAAAGGCATTCTGCAACTCAACTTTGACTTGAAGTCCTATCTCTGAGAAAGATTGCGGAGAACACCAATGAGAACCTCATCGCTAAACAGCTACACCTGGAAGCTATGACCGACATGCTAGGCCGGTCTCACAGCCTTGCTCAGCAGCTTGCGCAGCAGTTCCCCCGCAAGGCTGACCTTTCTTGAACTGTCTTGGAAGTGGTCTCGGTTCAGTATTATTTTGTTACGCTGCAATGGTGCCCAGTTTTTGTAATCTGCTTCTTCGTTGCGCTTTATGATCACGGGTGGCGAACTTCAATGCCCAGTGGATGTAATATACCTTAAATCCTTTATTGTATAGTGTAGGTTTATTCTTAGTTACTATGCCGTAATTTCTTTATTGTATAGAGTAGGTTTATTCTTAATTCCTACTAGTTACTACCATCATTCGCTATCTGAAAAAAATCAGATGTAGTCGACCGGACCAAAACATTCGACTCTAACGGGCCAGGTTTTTAGCGGGCCACAATTGGGCCGGCCTGCGTCTTTCTTAGGCCCGAATGATTGGGGCCTTCACACATTGCGCCAGGCCCAAACTTACACCGGCCTATATTTTAGTTGGGCCTTTTGTCGACCCAGCGCTTAGTTTGGCCCAGGTAGCGTTGGGCCATTAACAGGCTGAATATTGTACTGGCCTGTTACGGTCGAGATGAAACCACGGGCCTTTAGCAGGCCAAAATGCATGTTGGGCCTCAATTTTCACTAGTCGTCGACGGGCCTTTAGCAGGCCGAAATGTAGACCGGGCCGTTTTGGGCCCAGTTAGCTCACGGGCCGTTACCAGGCCGAAACATATCTCGGGCCTTAGTTGGCCCACTGATATCATGGGCCTTTAAGAGGCCGAAAGCTTAGCACAGGCATCAACGGGCCGAATTACGCGACAGGCCTTTAATAGGCCCAAAGTCACGTTGGGCTTAACTGTTGCCACCTTTAGCACGGGCCGTTAGTGGGCCCGATGTCCCGTCGGACCATATATGGCCCATGGGCAGCACGGGCCATTCCCAGGTCGAAAGTCACACCGGGCTTAAATGGGCCCATGTCTACATCAGGCCTCTAACAGGCCGAAAGTCACTGGGCTGTAGTTGGGCCCAAATATTCGGCGAACAATTAACGGGCCAGATCTGGCTTCGGGCCGCAAATGGGCCCAAATATTGGGCGAACAATTAACGGGCCAGATCTGGCTTTGGGCCGTAAATGGGCCCAAATATTGGGTGAACAATTAACAGGCCAGATCTGCCTTCGAGCCGTAAATGGGCCTTTATTAAGCAGGTCGTTATTGGGCTGGCCCACTAGTACCTGATTAAGTTCTACGGGCCTTTGACTGGGCCGGCCTTTTTAACCTATATGGGCCTCTGTTGGGCCCAGCCACGTGTCGACGTATCATAGGCATGTCTCCTCCAATGGACGGGCGACATCTAGCCCACTGACGAGCTGACAGGTGTTCCCTTCGGCCAATCAGAATTTTACACATGGAAATTTCCCATTGGTCAGGGTTGTTAACGGGTTATCGGATCCAAATCCGACCCGATAGCTTAACGGCGTTCCATTACGGTGGATGCCACGTGTCGGTCACCCTTGACGAAAGCACTTCTGTGACGCGCGATTTATCGTCATGGAAGTGGACACTTCCGTGATGATAATTTTGGTAATGTCATGGAACACTTTTACGACAGCACAGGTATGACTATCTTGATTCTGTCATAAATTTGTCATGGATGTACATGCATGACAAAAAACGCGACCTACTGTGACAAACACGTATCATCACGGAAGTGTATTTTTTTTTGTAGTGCTAGTAGTCATGAGCTGGTTTGGGTGTCGTTGCCTCTTTGCTTTCGGTTCTATACCGGCTCCGCTAGTCTCGGCGCCGGTCTCAATCTCAGCGCCGGTCTCGATGTCGGTCTCAGTCTCCGATGTGACAGGTGGGCCCAGCAACAACAACTGTTGATCGTCGGCAAGGCTCAAAAATTCGTCTGCCGCCAGGTAGGCGTTGTCGCAATCACCAGAACACTGTCCTTCATCGTTGCTAGCCATGTTTCCTACAATTATATCTAGTCAATTAATTCTAGACCTAATAAAATGAATAATGACATAAAAGGTCTATTTTTTGCAGGAACGTTGACTCCTTCCCGGTGCGGCAAATCTCGGGCGCTCGATATGTCCTACTTTGTAGCACAAGTCATGCCGAAATTCACGGAAAATTTTGGCATGACCTTTGCTAAAAAGTGGACAAATCGAGAACCTGAAATTTGCCGGAACGGAAATGAATCAACATTCCGGTAAAATATAGGCCACTCAGCTTCATTCCCTGGAAACAACAAAAGGCCACTTGGGCACAATCGAACCACTTCAATGAAAAGATATAATCAACAATAGAAGTCTAGGAAGGGATCATCTTTAAAATAAAACTTGCCTAAATTCTTCTGACCTAATGCTCTAAAATAAATTTTTGCTCTAACCTAGCGAACCTAGTTAACCTAGCTTGTTAACCTAATGAACCTAGCTATTTAACCTATTTAGTTAACCTAGCTAGTTAACCTAGTTTACCTAGATAATTGACCTAATTAAACTAGTTAACCTAGCTAGTTCTCTGTCAAAGCCCTAAATAAATTTTTTCTTAACCTAGATAATTAAACTAGTTAACCTAACTAGTTCTCTGTCAAAGCCCTAACTAAATGTTTGCACTAACCTAGATAATTAATCTAATTAAACTAGTTAACCTAGCTAGTTAGTACTCTGTCCAATGTTTGTGCTATGCATGAGAGAGAGAGAGAGGAGGGGTGCTTACAGAGGATGGCTCCGGTGGTGGCGAGGGAGGCAGGGGCGTCTCCGGTGACGACGAGGGAGGTAGTTGTGGCGAGGGAGGCAGGGGCGTCGAGGGTGGCTCCGGTGGCGCCGAGGGCGGCTTCGGTGGCGCCGAGGGTGGCTCCGGTGGCGTTGGGGGCGGCTCCGGTGACGCCGACGGCGCGCGGCTCTGGTGGCTCCGGGGGCGTCGACGTCGGCAGGAGACGGCGGCGAAGTGGGGCAAGGGATTTGGGGGAGAAGTGGTGGCCGGGGGGAGGGAAACGCTGGTTAAGTCAAACATAGCGGTAGCGCGTTACTGAAAATGCGCTATAGCGCGTTTCACTAAACGCTACTGCTATGCCTTTCTCCTTTTTTCCCTTTTCATTTATTTTTCTTTACATTTTATTTTTTCCTTTCTCCTTTTTCTATTTCTTTCGTTTTCATTTACTTTTCTATTTGTTTTTCATTTTATTTTATTTTCGTTAGCAGTAGCGCCTTTCTCCGTAAACGCGCTGCTACAACAATCTTAGTGGTAGCGCGGTTTTTATAAGACCGTTACTACTATGTGTAGCCTATCGGCTTAGTAGTGGGAATTTTAGTAGTAGCGCTTTTACCGTGAGACGCGCTACTGCTACATATGTATCTGTAGCGCGGTTATCCTGCACGCGCTACTGCTATGTAGCATTAGCGTGCTTTTTTAACAAGCGCTACTGTTAAAGTTCTGTGTATAAGGTTTTCCCTAGTAGTGCATGTGGATACAAGTCCCACTATGAATCCAAATCAGGTAGAGTCCATGTTGAGTCACGATCCGAATCATAGAATCTTATACAGAACTGTAGAATAATATGTCAGCCTCCAATCTTTTTTTTTCACACGCCTCACGACCCTTTATTTCCCTCCCAAGCCAAAACTCACATCCACTGGCATCTTTGATCTGGTTCTCAATAATCCTAGATCAAAACCCTAGAAGGCTAGAATGCACCTAAGGATTAGGCTTGTAGACAGATAGAATTGGCGTGAGAAAGAGGAAGCATCAAAATTGAATGGAGAAGGAGAGCAATACCCTTCAAGGTTCGGAACTACAGGTCGGATATGCAAGCGATCGGCTATTCAGGTACTCTAAAAATTTCCTAAGTAAATTTTGTCATTGAAAATTCAAATGTTTTATACATTTTCCTCTTATGAAAAAAGTTTGACACTTAAATCTTGTGTTTAACATGCATCTCTTCAGGGTGTGAAAGGAGTTGGAGAGCCTTTTGGTTGTTAAAAATATATGTATCATTTCTCTAATAAGTATAGAAATCTAGCTTCGGTAATTTCATTAAAAACTGACAGTTAATTTGTATATTGTATTATGAATTATAAAGGTACATACAAAAAGAAGAAACCGTCTGCACCAAGATAAGATGAATAATCATGTGTTTATGATGTACAACTCAAACTAAAAGAAAGACAAAAGGAAAGGGATGTGAAAGATGCGCTTGAGTTGGAGGATATTGAATGAGATGATGAATGGATCATAGAAAAAAAGATCCGGTGCTCCCCCCTAACCAAGATTTGTCGCACTCCCCTGATAGGATTACTCGAAGGGAAGCACATGTCCCTATAGAAGAAAATATTGACCAAGAAGTTGAAACCATGACAAAGAACGTAGTCACACATGTATGTATGTTCATTATATAGTTGTGATGTCATTTGTATAAAATATATGTACATAAAGTAATGCATACAGTTTTTATATACATGCAGGTGGTGGCAAGTATAATCGTGTATGTGACTACAATGAATATGAAGCTAACAGTCGATCCAAGGAGGATAAAGAATACGATAACATACCAGCCAAAGAAGATGGTAGCACACATCCTCCCCTTCACATGCGGCAACCAATGATGAATCAAATATGGATGGCTTCTGTTAGATTGCTACTACGTTGGAAAAATTCTATTGTGGCTAAGTACTTTGATTTTTTACTCTATATAATTTGTTGTTAAAACTCTATAGAACCATATAATTTATGGTGTGGATACAAAATATCTATTTTCGGCGGAGGTGCCGGGCATCCATCTCCGCCATCGTCAGAGAGCGGCGGAGGACCGAGGCAAGGAGCGCGGCCTTGGGATCCACCGGCGCGCTCGGGGGCGAACGGCGGGCCGACATTGCCTCCCCTCTCTCCCTCACCCGCTGCCACTCGTGTCGGGCTGCACGTGCCTCGGACTCGTGCGTTCGCGTGCGTGTCGGCCCCGGCGCGAGCACGAGGACCCAACAATGGTTGGGTACCACTGCCGGACCAGAGGATGGTGGAGGCGGGCGGCGTACCTGGCGGAGCGAAGGGGAGCGGCCGGTGCTGCGTGGAGGGCGGGAAGGCCCGACGACGTTGTCGGCGCCGCGTCGATGGGCGCTGAGGAAGAAGATCCGACGCTGCGGGGACCGCCTTGCTCGAGCAGCGACCTCCGCAATGCGATGCGGAGGGCCACCTCCTCCACGTCGATGTTCGACCCGTCGGATTTTGACCCAGATCCGCCGTTGGTTCCTCGCCGGCCATCGGATAGGAGGGAGTGGATCGGAAGTGGAGTGGACAGAGACGAGAGTGAAGTGGATTTCTGATTGTCAGATGTCTAGGGTTTTCCGTATGTGGAGATATTTGTGGGGTCGAGGTGGGCCGGGCTGACGCGGCGGACGTGCCCGGGCGCCCTCATATCCGCCCCATATTTGGGCTGGATATGAGGGGTGCCGGTCAGCCCGAACATTTCAAAATAAGTATCTTAATTTTACACTAATTTTAATATAAAATTGTATAAAATTTGAGACACATATTTTGCAACGGAGGGAGTTGCTATTCATATGTGTCCCCGTGCATGTGACGACTCTGCCGGAAGCCAGACGGCGAGGTGCAACCGCTATATCGGATCGGGTGTGTTGGCGACTTTCTCGTATGCAGAAACGCCCAACACCAATCGATGATCTCCGTCGGCCCGGCTGCGATTTGCTACCGCACCAAAGCATGCATGGCATGGCCATACCGGACGAACAAACGATGTGTATGAGGAAAGGAAGTGTTCCTTTTCCGGACCTATACAGTGGAACAGAAAACTTCGTGTGGGCCCTAGGCTTATCGGTCAGGTCATAGGTTGGTAGTCTGAAACTTGACGGTCGTGATAAGTAGTGATCGATCGTCACTGCATGATGAACCAACAAGTCAAGGATGGTGTGACTTAATTACACCGTTCTCGTCGGTCCATTGACGAAGGTGCCAAATCTAAACATCGTCATGTTGATTTTTATCTCCCTTTGAGGATTTTGCAGGCATTGAGAAGCTGGTCCTTGAAAAGGAAAGATGAGATGATCTTTTGGCGAGGCCACTGAGATCAAAACATGACTAGGTATGTTATGTAGCCTTTTAAAGACAAGACATAGCTAGGTGGACCAAAAACAACAACCTATACAAAAATAACTTTTGAACAACCCCAACCGCGTTGTCGAAATCATCACGAAACCAATAAATAGAATGGCCACAGAAATGATTGCCAACCTGTATAAAAGAGGTACTAGTAGTATATGTAAGGCAAACCTTGTTGTTGAAATCATAATACAGAAGTTATTGTATCCACGATAATTAGTGCCATTCATGGGTTGGCAAAGAAAATAAGTATTTGTAGTGCAAACTTGTAGTGTGATTTGTGTTGTGTTTGTTTTGGCTTTCTTTGTGTGTTTGCTCACTCAGTCGGTGCTGCGGGGTAGTGGAAAGCTTCACCCACTTGTGTGTGAGTGTGTGTGCGAGATAAAGCATCTGTAGAGGAGGTAGTTCTACAAAATTGCTAACCAAACAAAAAAAAATACATTCCACCATAAGAAGTACTAAGCTCGGATGAAAGTAAGGGATCCATAATTTGAGGTTTGCCGAAATGGATTTTTTGTGTGTGATGGAAACATCTGATCTATTCATCAACTGCCAAGGTAATACAAAGAACACCAGAAGTTAAAAATACATCTAGGTCCGTAGATCACCTGCAACGACTACAAGCACTGGAGCGAGCCGAAGGCGCGCCGCCATCATCGCCCCTCTCTCATCGGAGCCGGGCAAACCTTGTTGTAGTAGACAGTCGAAAAGTTCTCATGCTGAGGACCCATAGAACCGGTGCAACAGAACAGTAACCGTCGCCGATGAAGAGACGCATATATCGAAAGGACCCAACCTATAGACACGCGAACACAATAAACGAAGACCGGATCCACGTGGATCAATTGAAGACAAACGGCAACCGAATCCCACGAGATCCGCCGGAAACAACCTCCGCACACCCTCCGACGATGCTAGAGTCATCATCGGAATGGGGGCCAGGCGGGGAAGATCTTATTCCATCTACAAAGAACTGCCGTCGTATCGCATCTAGCAGGACGAAAACCCTAGAAAAACTAAAAAAAACAGAGCCCTCCCACTGGTAAGGGCCGGAATTCACGGTGCCTCTAATTTGAGGTTTGCCGAAACGGATATTTAAGGTTCAAAGATTTCAAGTTATAGGTGAAGATTGAATGGTCGGGCAATACAAGTTCTAGGGCCTAAGAGAATGCACAGATAATTTCTAGCCGGGTGTATGCGGGGCAAAGAAATCTAAACACCCATTCATCTCTACACACAAAAGCTTCACTTTGACTCTCCTACCTACCCCTAGTCGCTCTACGTGGGATCCGCCGCCACTGCCCATTCCTATTGTAGTCTAGAGCCACTCATACCTATCTTCTATACCTAAATAGCTCGCTTTCACTAACATATTTCTTTTCAATGTACAAGCATGACATCTGAGTATACACTCAGTATGCAACATGCATGACAAAACATGCAACCATGTAAAAAAATGTCCAACTCAACATGCATGATAATTCCTTTTTATTATGTTAAACATATTTATTTCATATTTTATTACTATACAGTAATCAAACACAATAAATCCAATGTAGTTTCAGTTGAGTACTCATATTATCTCTACTCTTATAAAAAACCGAGTTGGTGACGATGGTGTGTCTGCCATCTTGTAATATAGAACGTCCGATCTATATCTGACGGATAGAAAGCAAACTATGACAATTTTACCAAAAAAACCCGGACCTCTCTCTACATTTACAGATAAGGTCTTGCCTCGTTCATCCTTATCTCCCACAACCTCATTGCTGAGCAATTAAAAAAGGAAGCCTCTGAAACAATCTGGCATGGTCGCCGCCTGCCGGCGCCGTCCATCCCCATGCCTCCGCCCAGTCCGACCACCAGTCACCACCACGCCCCACTCTTCCTCACCTTATCTCTCATCTTTCTCGAGATATCATTTTTCGATGAAATTCTCGAGATACCATTTTTCCGATAAAATTCTCGAGATATCATTAGTTTTTACACATGGGATTACCCCCCCATGGGTCAATCACAACAGGTGTTTTGTAAAAAAAAATGCATCTTGATGTTCCGTGCAATGCACGGGCATCTTGCTAGTTATTTCAAATAATAATGTGTGTCATACAACCAAATATCATTGAAATATATTACAAACCATTCCCGCAACAAGGTACATGATATCATACATAGGATAATGCCTACCTCAGCATGCAAGCATGCAGGAGAATTCCCATTCTATTATATTAATTAAATGTTTTACAACTATATAATGTAACCAAACACAATAAATCATATGTATTTTTCCTTTTAGTTCTCATATTATTAGTCCAAATATTCATGTTTTATATAACCAAATATCATTGAAATATATTGCAAAGCATTTTTGCAACAACATGCGGGCTATCATTAAGTATTATTGAACTATGGTACCCGTATTCCAAAACAAGGTCCATATTTTATGTATTCGTAAGAAAGTCGGGTATTTCCACATACTAGAAAAGGGATAATCTGCCCTTTAATTTTATCCTATGCTGAGTCGACTTCCTATGTATAATTTCTAATCTAAATGATAGAATTTTCTTGTGGTTCCTCCGCCGAGGTGTGGTCCTAACAAAGGACAACCTTACTCCATGTTAATTTGGTACCTCCGGCTTCAAAATAATTTCGCTATCATCCGCTAGAACCTTGTAGTATGTGACACTACAAATACTGACACTCCTAAATACTTGACATTCACATATAGTATGGAATATTACCGGAGCAACTACACATTTTTACACAACTAATTAGTTGACATCTAAATATATTTACGTATACTACCGGGGCAAATAACAATAATCGCACACCTAATTTATTTCACATCAAAACATATTAACTAATACTACCGGAGCACCTACAAAAAATAAAATGTTTGCTGAAATATATATACCCTTGAAGCGTGCGTGCGAACGAAGAACGACGAACGGCGGCCACCGAACTGCCGGTGCTCCGCCTCCAACGAAGAACGACGAACAACAGCTTCACCTTCACCACACTGCCCCAACTTCACCACCACCACACTGCCCCAACTTCACCACCACCACCTCCACCAAAATGCTCACCACGACCACCACGACCACCACGAGCTACCCCATCAGTAGATCGAGACCTCTTTTGGCTGCCCTAACTTAGTTGAATCCATTCACGGTGCTAGAATCGCGAAAAACTTGCTCATTTAGGTGTATAAATTGGTGGCATTTTTATGTAGAGAGAGGAGAAGGTAAGAACAGAAAAGAACAGAAGAAGAAGGGAGGAAGGGGAGAAGAAGAAGGGAGGAAGGGGAGGATAAGGGCGCAGGGAGCAGCCGGCCAGCCGCGCGCGAGGTGGCAGCACCCTGTCGGCCAGCAGCTGGCTGATCGGCCCGCGGAAGGCCGACAGGGGCACGCCCGCGCCGACAGCTCCCTCCCTCCCCCTCGCGGCGTGGCCAGCCCAATCAGAGGCCGACGCGTGCCAGGCGGGCCAGCAGTCGGCCAGCAGCAAGCCGATCGGCCTGCTGTGGGCCGATTAGGTCCAGTCGGCCTACAGCGGGCCGACGGTGTATTATTTTTGAAAATTATTTTTTTGACGTAATATTTGTGTAATTTAATAAAAAAATGTATTATTTAAAAAAAAAAATAGCGCCAATATAGACATCCATCCAAACATCAACTAAAAAAACACAACATAAAAATCAAATAGAAGTAGCACTCCAAGTTAAAAAGGAACGGAATAAGCGCAAGATGCAAATGTACTATGGAAACCCTAGAAAAATGCAAACATATCGATTCACGGGAGGCGAAATCGCGGCAGCACCGGCGCTAATAAATCGTGCAACAGCCACCGGATCACCCTAGAACATTCCCGTAATCCCATCATTGACGGGAGAGGCGGCACCAGCGGCAGCAGCAGAGCAGAGAAACGGCAACGGTAATGGACGCCACAGCGCGCCCGTTCCGGCCGCACGCGAACGTTCGGAAATTTCAAATACCGGGGGAGGGCGAGGCGAGGCGAGGCGTACGTACGTTACGCTACGGGCGGACCCGGCCCCTCCCCCGGTCAACCCCCTCCGGGCTCCGGCGCGGGCCCAGGCGGAGATCGGCACACAGTGCCGCCGGCCCCACATGTCATGGACGGCCAGGCCCGGTGGGTGGGGGGGCCGACGGGCGCGCGTGGGGTCTTTAAAAAAGGGGGTCGGGGCGGCACAGCGACTCCTCCTCCTCACCTTCCTTCCATTCGACTCCACTCCACTCCCCCTCCCACCTCACCCTCGCCTCGCCTTTTTAGAGAGAGAAACACGAGCTCCCCCACCCCCACCCCCATCCCCACCGAGGTAGTAGAGAGAGAAACCCAGACCCAGGCCTCCCCCCGCCCCTGCACCGAGCTCAGGCCGTAGCGGAGGAGGAGGAGGAGATGGAGAGGCCGGCGCCGGTGAGGAAGTCCCACACCAACACGGCGGACCTGCTGGCGTGGCCGGAGGGGGCGCAGCCGGAGCTCGCCGACGGGGCCACGCCGCCGCCCAACCGCCGCCCGCACCAGGTGACTTCACGGGACGGAGGCGGATTCCCGTCCCCTGCTTCTAGCCCTTTTCGAATTGCTGGGTCAGGGGTTCGATTGTCTCGTCTCCTAACTCCTTTTCCCCTTCTCTGCGCGTGCAGCCGTCGGAGGCGATCCACAAGGTGGTGTTCGGCGGGCAGGTCACGGAGGAGGAGGCCGAGAGCCTCAACAAGAGGTGAGATCGGGGGCATCTGGCTAGTAGTTGCGTGCTGCCTTCTCCTGCGGGGGAGGGTGCTCGGAGGAACGATTTCGGGCTGTGTTTCTGTTTCGTTCACAGATTTGGGCTTCGGCGAGTAGTAGATCTCTCGAGTTTCATGCCGCCTCCTTCGCGAATCGTTGGTCTCCGGGATGCTTTCCTCGATCTGCGTATCTGGTGTCTAGGGAAATACGCCTGGTTTGAATTTCTGTTTGGTTGGTGAGATTTGTGCGCCGAGTTTTGGTGCTGTTGGATAGGCTTGTAGGGTCACGTGGTTTGTGTGCTCGACTGCTCATGCAACGGTGTTTGCAGTTGCACCCACTGCGTCATACAAATTTTGTTGATGTGCTGTTGGGCTGGATTTTTTTTTGGAATTTGAACTGATTACTGATGTGTTTGCACCCTGATTTGTGCATAAACATGTTAATTTGCTTTGTTCCTTAGATCTTAGATAAAGAATCTTGTCACAAAGAGGCTTATCTCGCCCTGATTTACTGAATTACACGGTGCAGTTCACTGAATGAGCTGTTCATTTATTTACTTAATTTTCTCCTCAGGAAACAATGCTCGGCTCCCAAGTGGAAGGAGATGACAGGAAGCGGCATATTTGCAGCTGGAGGTGAGGCTGAGGAAGACGAATCCGCTAACGCTTCTGCAACACCCGTCCGAACGGCTTCAAAGAATTATCAGGTGCTGTTTTCTGTGAAATCTTTTTTTTCTTACAGAACAGAAACATGCTGATTAATGTGCCCCTCTTTCGATCTGCGATATTGCAAGTTGTATTAGCTGTTATGCATTGCTAGTAAGGACGATGGATTTTTATTTATTCACATGCTGTGCTGAATGATTGAGAGGGTAGCACTTACTTAGTATCCCCCTGATTTGCTTGCACATTTGATATTAGCTGCTGGTTGCTAGAATCAACCTTGTTAAATGTTCTAACCTCCAGGTCAGAAGTTGTTGGGATGAATCTTGTGGAAAGGGTCTGGCTATATATAGTTATTGATATGTGGTCACATTGGTTGGTGACCTTTCCTTGTAAATTCTAATAGAACTGGACCTTGATTCAACTATTAAACTAGGCCTTTGTTTTCAATTGCTTTGTTTGGTAGACAGTGGGATTTAGGTAGTCAGGTACCTTTGTTTTTTTCTTCCGTTCACAAGATACAGCATTACAGCTTAGGTGTAGTGCTTCATGACATTTCATAAAAGTAGACCAACTGCTTCCATAATTAGGACTACACATAGTTAACTAGAGAAATACTGTCACTGCACTCATTTTTTTACCGGTACTCTGAAAAACTGTAAATTCGGTACGGTTGCAAAATTGAAAAGAACATTTCGCTCAATATAGACTTCCTGACAGAGCTCAATCTGATTTTTGTCAAACTACAGGCAATCAGTACCATAAGTCACATCTCCTTTGCTGAGGACGAAAGTGTTTCTCCCAAGAAGCCAACCTCCATAGCCGAGGTGGCAAAGCAGCGAGAGCTAAGTGGCACGCTCCAGAGCGAGGATGACAGCAAGCTGAAGAAGCAGGTATCCAATGCGAAATCGAAGGAGCTGAGCGGCCACGGCATCTTTTCTCCTCCAGAGGACCTCAGGCCACGCAACTCGGAGAACGGCTCGACCTCGCAGACGCCAGGGAAGAACGCACAGGTTCGCATTCCTCAACAAACACGTCTCCTCCTAATCTGGACACTGGGCGGTTTCCCAGCTCTGAATGGAGTGCTTATATATGCTTTCAATCGCCTTCGGCAGGTGAGCAGCATCAAATTCGGAGAGGCCGACGACGCCGACAGCGTGGTGAAGACCGCGAAGAAGATCCCGACGAAGAAGTTCAACGACCTGACGGGCAACAACATCTTCAAGGGCGACGCCGCGGAGGCCCCCGGCACGGCGGAGAAGCAGCTGAGCGACGCCAAGCTCAAGGAGATGAGCGGCAGCAACATCTTCGCCGACGGCAAGGCGCCGGCCCGGGACTTCCTCGGCGGCATCCGCAAGCCCCCCGGCGGCGAGAGCAGCATCGCGCTGGTCTAACAGCGACGACGACATCCCCTGATGGACAGGACAGGACAGACATAGCCTACAACATTCTTCGTTCTTCACCTTCACCCCGTCGCCGTCTCGATCTAGGAGTGATTGATTTCTAGGGAGCTTTTTTTTCTTCGTCGTCGTCGTTGGTGGGACTGATCTGCGATTGAGCTTCTGGTTTGGTTTTCCCCCTTTCCTTTTCCTGGCGCCGGGTGCTTCCCCTTTCCTGTTCTCGCTGTTAATTAATCCTCATGGTGTGGTTAGTGGCTGCGGCAAGCAAGCAACGTTGATGGCTCGTTCGTTCGTTGGTTCGTCGTCAGGTCGCCTCCTCTAAGTTAACAACAATTGGTGTGCATTTTGCTGCGTTTGTGGTTGGGTTGGTTGGTCGTGGCGTACCTAAAGTGAGTGATGTTTCAGCTGTTGCGGGATCTTGGATTCTTTTTTCTTATTGCGTGCTGCGTCTCGGATGCCCTGTTGGTAGGTCCGTCGCATGGTTCGTTCGTTCCTTGCAGCAGTGCCACCTAACTTCATCCAACTACGACTTTCTGAGCGGCGCCAGCGTCTTTTCAGATTGTACCGTGACCCCAGCTCTCTCTCTCGTCGAGTCTGAATTGCGCGCGCACACACACGGGGGCCCTCGCTGGTCTCGCTACTGTTGCGCGCTCTTTGGATACGAACAAGTTCGCGGTGCTACTCTACAGTAGCTGCCTTTTTTCTTTTGGGGCATGTGGATGGGAGTTGCACCTTGTGATGATGATGTGATTGATTAGCACGCAGGCACGCTTGGCATGGGATTGTGTACCGGTAAAAGCTTCGGCTGGCAATGATACCGTGACGTCAGTTGTGGGCATACGGGTTTTTCTCATGATGAATAGCTCCCTCCCCCATCTCCAAGAATCTTCCACACCCGGAATAGTATGGAGATGTATGCGGAAGCCGCTCAAATCTGGCCAATTTGAATTTTAAATGCATAGCAATAGCAAGTTAAAGTGCGATTTTATTCACATAACACCCGATCAGAACCAAAAACAAAGGCGATGTTCATAGCTTTTACATGCCCGATCACGAGAATATCTTAATCTGACTATTCGTGCAAATCTGAGCCTCCACGCTCACTCTGTCACCGACTCCTTCTCAGTTGCCTCCGTCTTCTCAGTCGTCTCCTTCTCCGGCGTCTCGAACTCGGCTTTCAAGCACTTCAACATCCTAAGATGGACGGCTTGCACGATCATCCTTGCATTGGCATCCAACTCGTCCATCTTCAAGTTCAACACGGATTCTTCTAAGCGGTTGCGATCTCAACCTTCTTCTCTTCGAGGTTCACCATTTTATCTGTCACCACATTTCAACCTTCTTTCCTCCTTGATGTCGGAGTGCTGACACATGTCTCCTCCTCCTTCGCCAAGATGTTCTCGAACCTCTTTGTCATCTTGGCCGTTGCCCCTTCTCGCTTCTCCTTCTCCTCCTCACACTTCTTTCCTGGGAACTCTCTTCTAACCTTTTTAAGCGGCTCTTTTGTTGGGTCGGTTGCATCGTCCGCTTCTTCGCCGGTGCAAATGCCAACGATCTTGATGGTGTTGACAATGAATAAATTTCACTTGAGTTGCCCACTTAACTTCAACCAACAATGTATGAGGACGAAGCTCCTTTTCACCACCCTCAAGAACAAGTTGCACACATAGGAGGCAAAGAAAGAAAAAACATTGTCAACAAGTTGCATATCCGGCCAAATGACCAACGCATAGAGCATATCCGATCAAATGACGAACACACATAACAACTCACTTGCTCGGTGATTTGCGCACCACCAGGCCACTACTCGATTAGTTGTTTCAAATGGCCGCAATAATTGCACACAGTCTCTTGGATGGTGTAACATCAATGGTTGAGCGACTTAGTCCCATGATCGCAGATGAGTTTGTCGCGGTAGGGCCCAAAATTCTTGTCCTCATGAAACCAAGTATGAATGTGGACCCAAAATATATAATGCGCTCTTTTGCTCCCCCATGGATTGAAGGAAATATGCCCTAGAGGCAATAATAAAGTTATTATTTATTTCCTTATATCATGATAAATGTTTATTATTCATGCTAGAATTGTATTAACCGGAAACATGATACAAGTGTGAATACATAGACAAACATAGTGTCACTAGTATGCCTCTACTTGACTAGCTCGTTGATCAAAGATGGTTATGTTTCCTGACCATATACATGAGTTGTCATTTGATAAACGGGATCACATCACTAGGAGAATGATATGATTGACTTGACCCATTCCGTTAGCTTAGCACTTGATCGTTTAGTATGTTGCTATTGATTTCTTCATGACTTATACATGTTCCTATGACTATGAGATTATGCAACTCCCGAATACCGGAGGAACACTTTGTGTGCTACCAAACGTCACAACATAACTGGGTGATTATAAAGGTGCTCTACAGGTGTCTCCAAAGGTACTTGTTGAGTTGGCATATATCGAGATTAGGATTTGTCACTCCGATTGTCGAAGAGGTATCTCTGGGCCCACTCGGTAATGCACATCACTATAAGCCTTGCAAGCATTGTAACTAATGAGTTAGTTGCAGGATGATGTATTACGGAACGAGTAAAGAGACTTGCCGGTAACGAGATTGAACTAGGTATTGAGATACCGACGATCGAATCTCGGGCAAGTAACATACCGATGACAAAGGGAACAACGTATGTTGTTATGCGGTTTGACCGATAAAGATCTTCGTAGAATATGTGGGATCCAATATGAGCATCCAGGTTCTGCTATTGGTTATTGACCGGAGACGTGTCTCGGTCATGTCTACATAGTTCTCGAACCCGTAGGGTCCGCACGCTTAAAGTTCGGTGACGATCGGTATTATGAGTTTTTGTGTTTTTGATGTACCAAAGGTAATTCGGAGTCCCAGATATGATCACGGACATGACGAGGAGTCTCGAAATGCTCGAGACATAAAGATCAACATATTGGACGACTATATTCGGACACCGGAAGTGTTCCGGGTGGTTTCGGAGAAAACCGGAGTGTCGGAGGGTTACCGGAACCCCCCCGGGAGAAATAGTGGGCCTTATGGGCCTTAGTGGAAGGAGAGAGGGCTGGCCTAGGGCAGGCCGCGTGCCCCTCCCCCTCTGGTCCGAATTGGACTAGGAGAGGGGGGGTGCTACCTCTTGAGCACTGCGTTGGTTTTCCCTTGAAGAGGAAAGGGCGATGCAGCAAAGTAGCGTAAGTATTTCCCTCAGTTTTTGAGAACCAAGGTATCAATCCAGTAGGAGGCCACGCACAAGTCCCTCGCACCTACACAAACAAATAAATCCTCGCAACCAACGCAATAAAGGGGTTGTCAATCCCTTCACGGTCACTTACGAGAGTGAGATCTGATAGATATGATAAGATAATATTTTTGGTATTTTTATGATAAAGATGCAAAGTAAAGAAAGTAAAATAAAAACGGCACAAGAAATAGCTTGTTGTCGGGAGATTAATATGATGGAAAATAGACCCGGGGGCCATAGGTTTCACTAGTGGCTTCTCTCAAGAGCATAAGTATTACGGTGGGTGAACAAATTACTGTTGAGCAATTGACATAATTGAGCATAGTTATGAGAATATCTAGGTATGATCATGTATATAGGCATCACGTCCGAGACAAGTAGACCGACTCCTGCCTGCATATACTACTATTACTCCACACATCGACCGCTATCCAGCATGCATCTAGAGTATTAAATTCATAAGAACAGAGTAACGCTTTAAGCAAGATGACATGATGTAGAGGGATAAACTCATGCAATATGATATAAACCCCATCTTGTTATCCTCGATGGCAACAATACAATACGTGCCTTGCTGCCCCTGCTGTCACTGGGAAAGGACACCGCAAGATTGAACCCAAAGCTAAGCACTTCTCCCATTGCAAGAAAGATCAATCTAGTAGGCCAAACCAAACTGATAATTCGAAGAGACTTGCAAAGATAACCAATCATACATAAAAGAATTCAGAGAAGAATCAAATATCGTTCATAGATAAACTTGATCATAAACCCACAATTCATCGGTCTCAACAAACACACCGCAAAAGAAGATTACATCGAATAGATCTCCACGAGAGAGGGGGAGAACATTGTATTGAGATCCAAAAAGAGAGAAGAAGCCATCTAGCTAATAACTATGGACCCGAAGGTCTGAAGTAAACTACTCACACATCATCGGAGAGGCTATGGTGTTGATGTAGAAGCCCTCCGTGATCGATGCCCCCTCCGGCGGAGCTCCGGAACAGGCCCCGAGATGGGATCTCAT